>NW_003852446.1:7287270-7296450 GCF_000181295.1 Otolemur garnettii
AAAAAAAAAAAAAAAAATAAATGATCTCTTTTTTTGTAAGTAATGTACGACACTGGCCTGGCTTTGCACTGCAAACCCTCGGTCAAGATACAGTCAAATAATTATGGCTGCAGGTTCTTCTGCATGATCAACAATTCAGACACACATACAGAGCTGGGGCGGGCAGAGCAGGAGGGCAGCAGAGTGTGGATTATCCCCAGCCCTCGTCTCTCCATGCAGGGCTGGCCAAGGCACACACCTCATCGAATGAGAAAATGATGGCATGGCCTCATCCCACATCAAGCCAGGGCTGCTAGGAAACTGCCCTTCAGAACCTTTGGCCCAGGTCGTCCTGGAGTCTCACAATTTTCACCTGGATCAGTTAATAAAAATAACTGATTAGTGGCTCAGTGGATAGGGCACCGGCCCCATATACCAAGGGTGGCAGGTTAAAACTCGGCCCTGGGCCAACTGCAACCAAAAAGTAGCCAGGCGTTGTGGTGGGCACCTGTAGTCCCAGCTACTCAGGAGGCTGAGGCAAGAGAATCACCTGAACCCAGGAGTTGAGGTTGCTCTGAGGTGGGACACTACAGCACTCCACCAAGGCGACAAAGTGAGATTCTGTCTCAGATAAATAAATTAATTAAAATTAAGCAACAGCTTGGTCCTGAGGATGCTAAGCTAGCATGTCCACAGTTTTGGTGCAATAAAATCAGGGTCTTTTTTGTTTTTTTGGAGTGCAGTAATTGTTGGCTTGTTTTCAAATTCATTTTTTTTCTTTTTTTCTTGAGACAGAGTCTCACTTTATTGCCCTTGGTAGAGTGCGATGGCATCGCAGTGCAAATTCATTTTTAAAACACATTCCCTGTGAGGTAAGACCCCAGGGGGTGGGACTCTGTGAGAGCCTGAACCTGGGACACACACAGCTGCAGAGTCAGCGGTGCCACTCTGTATCCTCTTGGGGCACAGGGTTGAGGGGTGAGAGTGAGGGCCAAGAAGAGTGTACAGCCAGCAGGATGGGGGTGTGGAGAGGCTGAGCTGCTAGGGGCAAGGTGGAGGCAGGAGCCTGTGCTCACTGTCTTCACAGGGGTAGTGTGGGCTGGAGTGGCCCTGACAGGCCTTGGAAAAGGGATGGAAGCAGAGCGGCCCAGGCCCAACTGGCACCATGCAACACACATTTCTGCAAAACCAGCTGCTTTCATATTCTCTTCTCTCTTGAGGCGTCCATCACCTGTAAGAGTCTAGAATTGATAAATATAAAAACTATCAAATACAATCTGAGATATAAATTAATAAGTACAAGGCCTCACATTAAATGATGTGAAAAGGCTAAAAACAGCAATAGAAACTACATTCACGGGTGGTGCCTATGGCTCAAGGAGTAGGATGCAGGCCCCATATACCAGGGGTGGGGGGTTCAAACCTGGCCCCGGTCAAAACTGCAAATAATAATAATAATAATAATAAAGAAAGAAAGACAAAAACTACATTCATTAAAGTGCATCATCAAGGCCGGGCGTGGTGGGTCACGTCCATAATCCTAGCACTCTAGAAGGCCAAGGCAGGTGGATTGCTTAAACTTGTGAGTTCGTAACCAGCCTGAGCAAAAGCAAGACCCCTTCTCTACTAAAATTAGAAAAACTGAGGCAAGAGGATCATTTGAGCCCAAGAGTTGGAGGTTGCTGTGAGCTATGACACCATAGCACTCTACCCAGGGTGACAGCTTGAGACTGTCTCAAAAACAAAAGGGTATCATCAACATACAAGGAAGGCTTCAGCTCGTTCTGTGCCCATGGGGATGCAGGTACAGCTGGCAGGATCAGGATCACCTGGATCAGTTAATAAAAATAAATAAATAGGGCGGCACCTGTGGCTCAGTGGGTAGGGCGCCGGCCCCATATACCAAGGGTGGCCGGTTAAAATTCGGCCCTGGCCGAACTCTGGGCACTGGCTATTTTTTTCCCCTTTAATGGCAACTCCCAAGGAAACTGGGTATTGAGAGGGAGCAGCTTGAACAATAGGCACATTTTGGAGGGGAGGGGCAGGAAGAAAGGACCCCCCAGGCTGAGGTAAATATGGCCAACTCTAAGCTGCTTGGAGATGCTGTTTCCTAGACCCCTGCTGCCATTCTTCCCCCAGGGGAGGAGCAAGAATGGAAGGAGGCTGAGACCGCCTGGGGGTGCGCAAGGCAGGCTGAGGAAGAGCAGAGCTGGTGGTTTTGGACACAGTTGGTGGCAGCACATGGGCTTTCCTTTCTATCAGATGGAGGGGGCTCTGGCCTGGTAGGTCATGACTCAGGCAGCCTGAGACACCTCCCAGCCTCTGAGCTCAGAATACAAGCTGGGCCAGATGACCTCACTGTGTTGTCCATCTTCCCTTCCATTCCAGTAGGTGACTGACCCAGGCCCTGAGCACTAAGGCCATTACCCTCAGCTTTTCCCAGGCCAGTCCAGGCCTGAGCCCACAGCAGGAGTACTCTGAGCCCAGAGGGCACAGTCTCCAGTTTAGAAACTGGGTATAGCATAAGAGTGACTCCAACTTGTAAAACAGAGACAATTGCATTGACAAAATTGGGTCCCCTTCAAAAGTGGGTACAATTCCATATCTTAGGCTGCTTATGGGGGCAGGGTCATGGGGACAGGCAGGACAGGCTCCTCCTTCCCTGAATAAGGCAGTATGACATTTGCTCCATTCTTCTTTGGTAATGTTGTGTGTTTTTTAGACAGTCTCATTTTGTCGCCCTTGGTAGAGTGCCATGGTATCACAGATCACAGCAACCTCCAGCTCTTAGGCTTAGGTGATTCTCTTGCCTCAGCCTCCTGAGTAGCTGGGACCGCAGGCGCCCACCACAACGCCCAGCTATTTTGTTTTTTGTTTTTTTTTTTGAGACAGAGCCTCAAGCTGTCCCCCTAGGTAGAGTGCTGTGACATCACAGCTCACAGCAACCTCCAACTCCTGGGCTAAGCTAGTCTCCTGCCTCCACCTCCCAAGTAACTGGGACTACAGGTGCCTGCCACAACGCCTGGCTATTTTTTGGTTTCAGCCATCATTGTTGTTTGGCAGGCCCAGGCTGGATTCGAACCTGCCAGCTCAGGTGTATGTGGCTGGCACCTTAGCCGCTTGAACCACAGGTGCCGAGCCCTGGCTATTTTTTTTGTTGCAGTTTGGCTGGGGCCAGGTTTGAACCTGCCACCCTTGGTATATGGGCCTAGTGCCCTGCTCACTGAGCTACAGGTGCCACTCTTGGTAATGGTTTTTGTATTTTTTTTCTTTTTTTAGACAGTCTCTCTTTGTCATCCTCAGTAGAGTGCTGTAGTGTCACAGCTCACAGCAACCCCGAACTCTTGGGCTTAAGTGAGTCTCTTGCCTCAGCCTCCCAAGTAGCTGGGACTACAAGTGCCTGATGTAATGCCTGGCTACTTTTAGGGATGCGGTCTTTTCCAGGCTGGTCTCAAACTCCTGAGCTCAGGCAATCCACCCACCTTGGCCTCCCAGAGTGCTAGGATTACAGGTGTGAGTCATCACACCTAGCTAATGTTTTTGTTTTAAAATTTTTATATACAGCTTTACCTTACAAACTTGGTTTAGCAAATATACATGACATAGAATTAGCCATTTCATCTATTTATTTAGAGATAGAGTCTTAGTCTGTAACCTTGGGTAGAGTACTATGGTGTCATAGCTCACAGCGACCTCAAACTCTTTTTCTTTTTGTTGTTCTTTGTTTTTAATTTCAGATCTATCTGAGGGTACAAACAATTAAGTTACAATGTTTGCATATGTTAGGTACATTTGTTAGATGTCCCTGTTGTAGTTGTGTCTGGCTCCTAGAGGGTATACCATATACCCTTATGTTCTGCCCATTAGGTGGGAGCACACCAATTCCCCTCCCTCCTGTCCTCTACTCTCCTCCATCTTGAATTGAGTTTTACTCTTGTGTAGGCGTGTATTAGATTGTGTACTGGCTTCGTATCAGTATTGAGTACATTGGATACTTGCTTTTTCATTCTTGTGAGACTTTATTAGGAAAAATGTGTTTTAACTCCATCCAGGTTAATACAAAAGATATGAGGTCTCCATCTTTTTTAGTGGTTGAGTAGGATTCCATGGTATACATATTACAGTTTATTAATCCATTCCTGAGTTGATGGGCATTTAGGTTATTTCCACATTTTGGCAGTTGTAAATTGTGCTGCAATAAACAATCTAGTGCAGATGTCCTTATGATAAAATGATTTTTTTTCTTCTGGATAGAAGCCCAATAATGGGATTGTGGGATCAAATGGAAGGTCTCTTTTTGAATTCTTTGAGGATTCTCCGTACTTCTTTCCAAAGAGGCTGTATTAGTTTCCAGTCCCACCAACAATGTAAAAATGTTTCATTCTCAGGCGGTGCCTGTGGCTCAAAGGAGTAGGGCACGGGCCCCATATACTGGAGGTGGCAGGTTCAAACCTGGCCCTCGCCAAAAAACTGCAAAAAGAAAAAAAAGGTGTTTCATTCTCTCCATGTCTGCATCAGCATCTGTAGCTTTGGAACTTTGTGATGTGGGCTATCCTCACTGGGGTTAGGTGATATCTCAGGTTAGCAACATCAATTATTTCTTTTTTCTTTTCTTTTTTTTGTAGTTTGACTGGGACCGGGTTCAAACCCACCACCCTCGGTATATGGGGCTAACGCCCTACTCACTGAGCCACAGGCACTGCCCCATTCTTTTTTTTTTTTTTTCTTTGAGACACACTCACTATGTTGCTGTCAGTAGAGTGCTATGGCATCACAGCTCACAGCAACCTGAAACTCTTGGGTTTACACAATTCTCTTGCCTCAACCTCCCAAGTAGCTGGGACCACAAGTGCCTGCCACAGCCCCTGGCTATTTTTTGTTGCAGTTGTCATTGTTGTTTAGCTGGCCCAGGCAAGTTTATTTTTTATTTTTTTTTGTAGAGACAAAGTCTCACTTTATCACCCTCAGTAGAGTGCCGTGGTGTCACACATCTCACAGCAACCTCCAACTCCTGGGCTCAAGTGATTCTCTTGCCTCAGCTTCCTGAGTAGCTGGGACTACAGGTGCCCGCCACAATGCCTGGCTATTTTTTTTTGTTGTTGAAGTTTGGCCAGGGTCAGGTTTGAACCCGCCACCCTCAGTATATGGGGCTGGTGCCCTACTCACTGAGCCACAGATGCCACCCCTGGGCCAGTTTCAAACCAGCTAGCCTCCAGCCTCAATGTATGTGTCTAGTGTTGTAACCACTGTGCTACGAGCACTAAGCCAACCTCAATTATTTCTTCTATTAGTTCCAAGATATTATCACCTCAGAAGGAAACCTGTACCCATAAAGCAGTCAGGCAGTCACTCCTCCCATTCTTCCCCCTTCCTTTCCCATCTTTATGGCTTTACCTCTTCTGAACATTTCATATAAATGGAATCACATAGTAGGTGGTCGTTTGTGACTGGCTTCTTTCACTGGCTGTACTGTTTTGGGATTCATCTGTGCTGTAGCACATATCAGGACTTCATTCCTTTTTATGGCTGAATAATATTCCACTGTATGGCTCCACCACATTGTGTTTATCTACTGATGGACATTTGGGTTGTCTCCACCTCTTAGCTCTTGTGAATAATTGAATAATGCTGCTGTCAACATTCATGTTTTGGTTTGAACACCTGTTTTTAGTTCTTTTGCATATACCCAAGAGTGGAAGTGCTAGATAGATCATATGGTAATTCTGTTTAACCTTTCAGGAACTACCAAACTATTTTTCACAGCAACTACACCACTTATATTCCACCAGCCACGTATTAGGGTGCCAATTTCTCAACATCCTCACTGACACTTGTCTTCTGGTTTTCAATATTTATTTACTTATGAAACACCACGCATAGATTATCACATGGAGTGGTATCTGTTGTGATACAAACTGCTTTTTGATTTGGTAGTGGTGTGCTTGGCTTTACATTGGAATCTGGAGTTTTTGTTGACTTTTTAACAATCCTAGGGTGTACCTGGGGCCATTTCCACCAGCCACTGGGGGTGGGCCCAGGCAACTGCAGAGTGTTTTAAAGCTCCCCAGGTGATTGCAGTGTACAACCAAAATTGAGAATCACTATGTCCAAGATCCTAGCCTCCTTTTACTTAAAAATTTTTTTAACCAAAATTTTACATAGTTTGTAAATAGCTGAGTGAGTCTCACATTCATCTGAAAAAATGGTGGGGGAGTAATCCAGATTTTTGTCAGACATTCTAACCTTAATAGTTAGTGCCAAGTTCTTAAGAGAGGAAGTGATTTCATCACAGCTGCACACAGGGGGCAGGGATGCGGAATGTCTCCAAGGGTCCCAAGTGAACCCATGAAAAAGCTAAAAGCAAAACAGTAAAACAAAAGGCTATTGGCTTTGATGGCCAGGGCAGCTGCTAAGGACTGTTAGCCCCTTATTGGGCCCCCTAAAGGAAAGTTTGGGACAGCAGCATAATGGGTGTCCTCCTGGTAGTTCTGACAGCTTATAACCCAGCTACCCCTCCACTGCCATCACTACCATCTTCTCCTTTTTAACTGAGGGCTCTTTTCTGTTTTTGACTCTCGGGTAGTTACTGTTGCTAACTGTGCCAGGCAGTGGGACTCTTTCTCTGAGTTTACAAGAAGTCTGTTGCTGATGTCCAGCTTGGCTTGACTAATAAGCAAGTGGGCCCATTTGCCAGAGAGTTTTTGATAAGGATAATACCTAGCACTAAGTAGCACTTTCCTAAGTGAGTCACCATAGCTTCCCACTAAGCTTTGACTTAATCTTTTTTTTTTTTTTTTTTGGTGGCAGTTTTTTTTTTTTGGCCAGGGCTGGGTTTGAACCTGCCACCTCCAGCATATGAGGCTGGTGCCCTACCTCTTTGAGCCGCAGGCACCGCCCTTGACTTCATCTTATTGTCCTTATTGTCATTGCACTCCAGCCACCCATTCCCAGGAACACATCTGGAGTTGAACAACCTGTTTTCTTATTGCAGAGAGAGAGAACAGACACCATGGGAACCAGGGGTTGGAGCAGGCATCCTCAAACTACGGCCCGCCTAGGACATTATCCAGCCCGCCAGGTGTTTTTGCAGCTGCTGCCTCTCCTGCTTAGCAGCTGACTCATCCCGGGGCCCACAGTCCGGCCCTCCAGTGGTCTGAAAGACAGTGAACTGACCCACTGTTTAAAAAGTTGAGGACCCCTGGGTTGGAGTATTTCAACAAGGTTTGAGAAAGCACGACTTAGAGGACTTGCACCTGTGTCGGTGGTTTTAGCCCGTGGTTAAGGAAGCCGGAGTTGCTCTGGTTTGAACGCTGCCAGGGTAATTCTGTCACTGGGTGTCTTAACAAATGTTCTCTAACAGCAGAGAAAATTAGAGCCAGGCTGGAAAAGCAGAAGCAGTCGGTTTTATTAGCTAGGATTGGAGGATGTTTGGTCACATTTGTGGTGTGGACCAGGTTCACGTTTTGTCCATGTTCAGACATGATTATGAAGTGGTCAGGGTTGGTCTTCTGATCACAGAGTAGCCTTGCCTGATGTTGGAGTTCTGGGGACTGTTTCTGTTCAACAGGACACCCAGGCCCAGCAGTGACTGCCTGGCCAGCTCTGCAAAGGCAGGGCCACTGTTCTCTTTCTCAGTCCTCCCTTTTGGCTAAGAGCAGCCAGGGGCAGGCTGGAGGATACAAATCCAAAATACTCATATTTTCACCATTGGCAAGGTTTTTGTTGATCAGAAAGTTGTTTCAAGAATGCAGGCTGGGACGGTGCCTGTGGCTCAAAGGAATAGGGCGCCGGCCCCATATGCCGGAGATGGTGGGTTCAAACCTAGCCTTGGCCAAAAATTGAAAGAAAAAAAAAAGGATGCAGTCTATTGCTGGTCTAGGGCAGTGTTTCTCAACCTTCCTAATGCTGCGGCCCTTTAATGCAGTTCCTGTGGGTCATGACCCACAGGTTGAGAACCGCTGGTCTAGGGTAAGTCTCATCTCTCCTGTGTCTTTTCTTTTTCTTTCTTTTTTGAGACAGAGTCTCTGTTGCCCTGGGTAGAGTGCTGTGGCATCATCATAGCTTGCAGTAACCTCAAACTTCTGGGCTCAAGCGATCCTCTTGCCTCAGCCACACCAATTGTTGGGACTATAGGTACCCGCCACAACACCTGGCTAATTTTTCTATTTTCAGTAGACACGAGGTCTCACTCTTGCTCAGGCTGGTCTCAAACTCTTGAGCTCAAGCAATACACCTGCCTTTGCCTCCTAAAGTGCTAGGATTACAAGTGTGAGCCACTATGCCCGGCCCTCTCCTGTATCTTTCATTGCAGGATGAGTTGCTGAATTCTGATGTTACAGCTGTGTAGTAACATTTAAGACTTGGCACAGAATATACTGGTCGACTCTAACACAATCAATTACCACAAACAAAATGATTATTACTCCTGAAACAAGTCTTGAAGCCAGAGGCCTGGATTATAATACTTAAGCAATGAGAGTATGTTCAGAATCCAAATAGGTGTTCATAGGCCAGTTGGGAGTGTTGGAAGAGGTCTCGATCCTTTTGTTCCTGTTCATGCCCTGCCTTTAACAGTCCTGTCAGGATTCCATTACTGGTACATTGGGAACATTTTTGCAATAACTCTTAATATTACCCCAACAATGTTGGTTCTATATTGAGGCCCATTTATCTCTGATGTGCTAATATCAGAGATTTTTAAAAAATTTTTTTGAGACAGAGCCTCAAGCTGTCGCCCTGGGTAGAGTGCTGTGGCATCACAGCTCACAGCAACCTCCATCCAGGCTGGATTCGAACCCGCCAGCTCAGGTGTATGTGGCTGGCGCCTTAGCTGCTTGAGCCACAGGCGCTGAGCCTATTTTGGATTTTTTTGGAGACAGAATCTCACTCAGTTGCCCTGGGGTTGAGTGTTGTGGTATCATAGCTTACACCAACCTCAAACTCTTGGGCTTAAGCGATTCTCTTGCCTCAGCCTACTGAACAGGTGGGACTCTAGGTGACTGCCACAATGTCCAGCTATTTTTAGAGACAGTGTCTCTTGCCTGTTCAGGCTGGTTTTGAACTCCTTAGCTCAAGCAATCTGCCCCCCTTGGCCTCCTGGAGTGCCATTGGAGAGCATTTTTGCTAAACTCTACTTTGGTTGTGGCTATGTGTTTAATGACAAAACATCTTTTTTTTTTTTTTTTTTTTTGAGACAGAGCC
>NW_003852446.1:7296597-7297736 GCF_000181295.1 Otolemur garnettii
GGGTCTGGGCTGGGGATTCGAACCCGCCACCTTAGGTGTACGTGGCTGGCGCCTTAGCCGGTTGAGCGATAGGCGCCGAGCCATGACAAAACATCTTAAGGTTTTTTATGTCTGTCTATTTTGTACCTTGCAGGAAGTAAGGTGAGGTACAAGTGTTGGGGGTGGGGTTTCAAGCATGAATACAAGGGCCACCTGCACTGCTGGACGCAAACTACTGAGCATGACTAGCTACATAACTTATAGGCCCAGTGCAAAATAAAAACACAAGTCCCCTTAAAAATTTTTAAAGAGGTCAGATGTTGTGGTTCACACCTATAATCCTAGCACTCTGAGAGGCTGAGGTGGGTGGATTACTTGAGCTCAGGAGTGAGCTGAGGCAAGAGGATCACTTGAGCCCAAGAATTTGAGGTTGCTGTGAGCTATGATACCAGAACACTCTACTGAGGGTGATAAAGTGAGACTCTATTTCAAAAAAAAAAAAAAAGTGTCAGGATGGCAATAACAGAAAATTAAATCAAGTAACAGTCCCTTTTGAACACGCAGCCCTATGTGCAAGTTACATGCCTATGTGGCCCACCCTGGTGCCAAGCAGAGAGAGGCATACCTGAGGCCTGTGGAGTCCTACTTCCCCTGCAATGTGCAGGACAAAGATAACTCTATTCCCAGTGACCTGACTCCAGAGGAGTGGGAAGAACTAGAGAACATCCCAGGAAGAAAGAGGAACGGTAGACTGACATATAGACTGAAGATAAAATTGAGAACCTAGATCCATAGAAGAAATTGTGTTCTAAAAAATCTTAAGGCTCCTCCCCAGTGGCTGACTGATTGGACCCCCTCTTGGCCAAGAGGATCCCCTAAAACCAAGTTGCTAGCCATGAGAAAAGAGATCAGACATGGCTCATTATTTCCCCCTCCCTTTTTAGAGATGTCCTCTGTGTCCCACTGACAGGCCTAAGACTATGCAAGACCTACCTGCAGGCTCTGAATATACATTACAAACCACTTGAGTGTGTGCCTGAGTACCATAGTTTTTTTTGTTTTTGAGACCGAGTCTCAAGCTGTCACCCTGGGTAGAGTGCTATGGTGTCATAGCTCACAGCAACCTCCAACTGTTGGGCTTAAGTGATTCTCTTGCCTCA
>NW_003852446.1:7298040-7299508 GCF_000181295.1 Otolemur garnettii
CACAGCAACCTCCAACTCCTGGGCTCAAGTGAGTCTCCTGCCTCAGCCTCCCAAGTAGCTGGGACCACAGGCACCCACCACAACGCCTGGCTATTCTTTGGTTGCAGCCGTCATTGTTGTTTGGCGGCCCTGCCACCTTAGGTGTATGTGGCTGGCGCCTTAGCCTCTTGAGCCACAGGCGCTGAGCCAACAAACTCTTATCTTAGCTCAAGCATTCCTTTGCCCTGACTCCTACTGTAGTAGACAAAGCCTAACTCTTCCAGCCAATGTCAACTGAAGAATATTTATTTATTTATTTGAGACAGAGTCCAAAGCTGTTGCCCTGGGTAGAGTACCATGGCGTCATAGCTCACAACAACCTCCAACTCAGGCTCCAGTGATCCTCTTGCTTCAGTTTTTTTTTTTTTCTATTTGTAGTAGATACAGAGTCTTGCTTTTTTGCTCAGGCTGGTCTAGAAGTGTGAGCTCAAGTTATTCACCCACTTCGGCCTTCCAGAGTGCTAGGATTATAGGTGTGAGCCATCACACCTGGCCCTGAAGAATCTTTTTTTTTTTTTTCCTGTTTTTTATTACCACAGTTATCCAAGTAGGAGACCCTGAAGAATCTTTAAACCCACCTGGAGGATGGTGCCTGTAGATGAAGCAACTAAGGTGCCAGCCACATAGACCAGAGCTGGCAGGTTCGAATCCTGCCTGGGCCTGCCAAACAATGACAACTACAACCAAAAATAGCCGAGCATTGTGGTGGGCACCCGTAGTCCCAGCTACTCAGGAGGCTGAGGCAAGAGAATCGCTTAAACCCAGGAGTTTGAGGTTGCTGTGAGCTGTGACACCATGGTACTCTTATCCAGGGCGATAGCTTGAGGCTCTGTCTCAAAGCAAAACAAAAAAACCCACCTGTAGGTTGGGCACCGTGGCTCACACCTGTAATCCTAGCACTCTGGGAAGCCGAGGCAGGTAGATTGCTTGAGCTCATGAGTTTGAGATCCCGCCTCTACTAAAAATAGAAAAATTGAGGCAAGAGGATTGCTTGAGCCTGAGTTGGAGGTTGGTGTGAATTATGATGCCACGGCACTCTACCCAGGGAGACAGCTTGAGACTCTGTCTCAAAAATAAATAAATAAACCTACCTGCAAACTATATTCCCCTCTTTGAGCCACTCCACTTTGGGGGGCCAAACCAATATATGCCTTCCACATATTGGTTTATGATTTTACCTGTTATTCCTGTCTCCCTGAAACATATGAAGCAAACAGTAACACCACTATGAGTACTTGCTCAAGGCTTCTTGGTGTGACCTGTGGGTCATGGGCCTTTTTTTTTTTTTGCAGTTTTTGGCTGGGGCTGGGTTTGAACCCTCCACCTCCGGCATATGGGGCTGGTGCCCTACTCCTTTGAGCCACAGGTGCCGCCCAGGAATCCAGTTCTTTTTTTTTTTTTTTTTTTTTGAGACAGAGTCCAAAGCTGT
>NW_003852446.1:7299660-7313207 GCF_000181295.1 Otolemur garnettii
TTGTTGTTTGGCGGGTCTGGGCTGGGGATTCGAACCCGCCACCTTAGGTGTACGTGGCTGGCACCTTAGCCGGTTGAGCTATAGGTGCCGAGCCAGGAATCCAGTTCTTAATAAGGATCTGTTGTTCAACAGACTTGTTGAACACTTATGAATACACTTCCCAACTCTTGTAGAAAGGTGAAGGTCCCTGCAGAACATTCCCTGCCTTGAACAGAGATGATTTTTTTTTTTTTTTTTTTTGAGGCAGAGTGTCACTTTGTGAGGTCAGGGCATCTGCCTGTGCTCACCTGTGCCTCCCAGGGTGCTGGGATTACAGGCGTGACCCACCACGCCCTGGCCTGTTTGTTTATTTTATTGATTTTGAGACCGGCTCACTCCGCTACCCTGGTAGAGTGCCTTTGTGTCATAGCTCACCGCACTTCCAACTCTTGGACTCAGGCAATTCTCAGCTGGGACTACAGGGGCCCAGAACTCCCTGCTACTTTTAGAGACGAGGTCTGTCTATGGGTCAGGCTGGTCTGGAACCTGTAAACTCAGGCATTCCACCTGTCTTGGCCTCCCAGAATGCTAGGATTACAGGCATGAGCCACTGCGCCCAGCTGTTTATTTATTTAGACAGAGTCTCACTTAGCTGCCCTTGGTAGTGTGCCCTGGCTCACAGCAACCTCAAACTCTTGGGCTCAAGCGATCCTCTTGCCTCAGCCTCTGGAATAGCTTGAACTAGGGGTGTGCCAGAAAAACTAGCTAGTTTTTCTATTTTTATTTTATTTTATTTTATTTTTTTTGAGACAGAGCCCTCAAGCTGTTTCCCTGGGTAGACTACTGTGACATCACAGCTCACAGCAACCTCCAACTCCTGGGCTTAAGCGATTTTCTTGCCTCAGCCCCCCAAGTAGCTGGGACTATAGGCGCCCACCACAATGCCTGGCTTTTTTTTTGTGGCAGTTGTCATTGTTGTTTGGCTAGCCCGGGCCGGATTCGAACCTGCCAGCTCTGGTGTATGTGGCTGGTGCCTTAGCAGCTTGAGCTACAGGCGCCGAGCCAGTTTTTCTATTTTTAGTAGAGACAGCGTCTCCGTCTTTGTCAGGCTGGTCTTGAACTCCTGAGCTTAAGCAATCCTCCCCCCCTCAGCCTCCCATGTGGTAGGATTACAGGCTGAGCCACCGTGCCCTGCTGAGAGATTAGTTTAACAGCCAGTTTCTCTGTGCTTTTGTTTTGTTTTGTGCAGGCACATGTGTTTACTGATTTAAATTTTGTCTAGCCATTACAGCAATTCCCGTGGCCATGAGAGGCGTGCACAATAGAATGACAGAATGATAGAGGCATTTGCCCAGGGATTTTGTCAGCGCAATAAAAGAGGATTTTAGTCCACACTTAGAATCTCTCCTTTGCCATCATCTTGTTGAACACTAGCCATAATAACCCCAGTGTCAAAAATAAGCCCACTGGGGAAAGGTCCGTTGCCAGGAATAGAGGCACCAGCTTTGGAGGAGTCTTACCAGAGATCCAACTCCGGAATCTGCAGTTTCTCACTTCTACACTAACAACGGTATCTTCTTAACTCACTTCTCCCCCGTTCGTATTTTAGGGGAAAAGGTGGATGGATAACTTAAATGCCCAAGAGCTTTCTACTCGGTCTTCACATGTAAAGTCGACCTTCGCTAAAAATAATGGCAAGAAGAATCCAAATGGGTTTAAAGGTAGCATTTTAAGAAAAAGAAAAAGAAAAGGCAGGCAATACTTTTAGCCTAGAGGGGTGGATCCCAGCATTTTTTCTTGACTTGGCCAGGAAATAAGAGGGGCTTTAGCTCAGAGAGGGGTATATGGGAAGTGTATGGGGTGGACCCCCCGGAAGTCCTGCTGGGCTGTTTAAATCTAAGGTGACCTAACGGATGGCGGGAGCGTCCGCCAGAGCCTCGGCGCAGGGCGCGGCCATTGGTGACGCACGCCGGGGAGCACGGCGCCCACGTTTCCACCATTAGCGAGGCCTCACACCCGGCGCTCCAAGTTCGGGGCTGGAGGCGTCCCCGAGTCCTCCCTCCCGGAGGCGGGTCTGGCCCCGCCCCTTCGCCCCGGGTCGCTCCCGGCGGCCCCTCCCACCTCCTAGGCTTGGCCTCCCCCGGCGCAGCGCACTCCACGCCGGCCGCAGCCTGACACGCCGCGCGGCCCCTCAGTCTCCCACGGTCGCCTCCCCCAGGCATGGCACAGGGCCTCGCCTCACTATGGCAGCAGCACGGCACAGCACGTTGGACTTCATGCTCGGCGCCAAAGGTGAGGGTGCCGGTCGCCACCTGCGCGGCTGCCCCTGCCGCCGGGCTGGGGTTGAGGCCGGGCGGGGCGCGCGCGGCGGGCCGAACAATGCGGGCGGCCCGCGCGGCGCCGCCGGCTCCCGGGCTGCCGCACCGAGCGCTCTGTGGAGCCGCGTGCACCGGCGGCCGAGTGGAGGCCGACCCCCAGCCCTTACCGCGTTCGGTCCCAGCCGCAGCTCCGGGCCGGGAGGGGACACTCGGGGTACCCGCCGACCGCGCCGCCCTTCCGGGCCCGGACTGCCCACCCGTACCCCACTCAGGCTCGCCGCCTCCGTGCCCCTGCCACAGAGTCCTCTTCAGGTTGCCGGGTCCGGGCGGACCCCCCCGGGGGCGGAGGTGCAGCGGTTGTGTGGAGCGAGGTGTGACTCGCAACGGCGGGCCTGGGTAGGGGGCGTGCGCGGTGCGGGGCTGCTCGCGCGACCTTTTCCTGTTCTTGCAGACGGGTGAATTTCCCTCTTGGGGACGGGGGTTTCCCTTCGTGGGGAGCTGGGGCTGGGGAAGGACCGCAACCTCTCAGCGCTTGGAGAATTCTTAGCCAACTGCGTAGGAGCCGATCCCCCGGAAAGGACTGGGGGACGGGAAAAGGAAACGATTATTATTATTGGGGGTGGGGAGGTGAGAGGCCTGAGCGCGGGAATTATAACACCTCTAATCGGGGAGGCTCAGAAGGCAGAAGTGGCCAGCACAGAGAGGGCTGGGGACGTCGGAACTGTGTGCAGTAATTTTAAAGGGAAGGGGTACTTCCCAGGCTTCTTTTCTCTGGGTGCCTCTAACATGGGTGGCGGGACGGATGGAACTGCCTGTTCTTTTTTCTGGAGGCTTTTGAACCTGTGACTACGGCAGACTTGAATCTGCACTTATCCATACGTCCTACTTGCAGTGCCTCACCCATACCTTGTCTTTTCACCGTTTTCCTCGAATTAGATGGAGCTGCCTTTTCTGTTACCATTTTTAACAATGACTTTCTCTTTCTTTATAAACTCTAGAGTACTCACTTTGCATTTTCTTCATCAGTTTAAAAGATCTCCTCCGAAGGCACAACATTGAATAAGATTCAGGATTTGAAACTGGGTTTGAGTCCTGCTTTTCCTGATTTAGCTCCGCATGTGACCTTGGGTTTATCTCAACCTTTTTGAGCTTCCTCTTCCCTATCTATAAAGGGAAGTTCAATGCACAGCTCTTCGGGCTTTTTATCATTATATTAAGGGAGTATCTGTATGAAACGCCGTTGGATGGTTAAGCAATGTCCAGTGTATTTGGGTGGTGGGAAATGACCTGGGGAGAAGAAAGCATTTTTAGTTCCCGCGTTTTTTAGGTGAGGATGGAGGGAAGGGAGACTCTCAGGGAGAATCTGGAGATAAAATGATGGTTGGGTGATGAAGTGTAAGATAGCAAATGTTTTGTTGAGTAATTCCCCTAACAACTTAGGTTGAATGGCTAATGAAGATTCTAGCATTAGCATGCTGAATGTAGTGGATGAGCACATCAGGGTCACCCAGCTGGTAATGGTTGAGTTGGGGGGAAAAGTGTCCCGCGGCTAAGTATCATATAAACACTCACCTATATTTATTGTGCATATGTTTTCTTCTAAGCTTACAGGAGGGTGATCTCAGCATGGGGCCCATAGATTCATCCCATAAACCTCCTTTACCTTAATTCAGTCTGTTGCCTCCTGAAATGCTTGCTCATACAATGGGCTGCTTCTGTTTGTGAAGCAGTTGGGAAAGTGGAGAAAGACCTTCACTAAATTGGCTGAAGAAAAATGGAGAGAATTTTAACACTTTGGGCTGACATGGGCCAGAGAGGGGGAAGGAACTCACTGATGTGCAACATGGCTGAGAGGAGAAACTGGTGAGTTCTAAGTTGGCAAGGGGTAGGGGTGGCAGCTAAATGGTTTAGTTGTGCAAAAGGCAAGTAAAAAGATGGAAGGAAAGGGTGTGTGTGTACAGAATAGAAGATATTTAAGAGGAAAATATAACCAGTTGTTAATATTTGAATTTTCTGTCATTTGTAAAGATGAGACAGCTTTGTTACGGTGAAGAAAAATCTAGAATGAAATGCTAAGAGGGATGTGTATGTGTATGCATGTATGTCCGATCTTGAGTCCTTATAAAGGTATTCTGTAAGAAAACTCTGATTCTTACTGTAGTCTCCCCCATCAGTTCATTTGGGGTGAAGCATGTCACTTTTGTTGTCTATCCACATTTGAAAAATAAAGGAATCTGGCTAGATTGCGATCTTGTAAGTTCTTTTAGTTTTCAATAAGGGGCACTTTGTGAAAAATCCACTTGTGAGGTCTCTAAAAACATTTAATTGATGATAATGAGTCAAAAGGCATTACTCTTGGCATGTGAATATTGGATGTGACTCAAGGGTGAGTCAAATGCCTATGATGCCTAGATTCAAGTTCTTCCCCCCACCCCCATTTGTCAGTAATCCTAATGTTTGAGTTCCATGATGTGATTTTAGTGGAATTAAACTTGAACCACTTAATTATTATGCTGCCTATGCATGTAACTTAGTTAACCAGTGCAAGCCCAGCAGCCTTCAGACCACCAAGAGCAATTGTAGGTTAAGCCTGGTCAGTGCTCGTTTAGTTTAGTGTTCTGGCTATTGAGGTAATTCAGAAAATTTTTATTTTTGCCTTAAAAAAAAAAAAAACTTATCATCTTTGGTCATCTTGTGAGGTATTGGACTTTGAGGACTCTTGAGCTCAGAAAGCATTTTGTGATTTCTAAACCTAAGGCCAGCAAGAATAAACCTGTCCATGTTTATGTAGTCTAGGGCTCTTTGGCCTGGTGGGAGGACGGACATGGTTTGTTCCTAGCTTTTTTTTGGAGACAGTGAGACCAAGTCTCACTTTGTCGACCTCGGGAGAATGTCATGGTGTCATAGCTCACAACAACCTCCAGCTTTTGGGCTTAGGTGGTTCTCTTGCCTCAGCCTCCCAAGTAGCTAGGTCTACAGGTGCCCACCACAGTGCTTGGCTATTTTTAGAGAATGGGGTCTTGCTCTTTCTTAGGCTGGACTCCAACCGTGAGCTCAGGCAATCCACCCACCTCGGCCTCCCGTGTGCTGGGATTACAGGCATGAGCCACTGCACCTGGCATAATATTTAATAATTTCAAAGTAGAGCTGAACAAAATCGTTATTTCAGCTGTAATGTAATGTGGAAAAATCTGATCTTGCTGGTGACGGTGGCCAGATATAGTTGATAATGTGTGGTTTTGGCCTCTAAGCATTATTGAAATGCTAAAATTTCACTTAATGAAAATAAGGATATATATATATTTTCCCATCAAAGTTAACAGACTATTTGAGTTATATCCATTGGCCCCTTTGGTCTCTTTCCACCCCAGGCTGGAAAGAGCACTGGGACTGCCTGTTCAGTGTATGTTCCTATTAGGTGTAGTCCTCTTCCACCCAAGGCCAGCACCCTAGGCAAATGTCCTTTGTTCTCCTACAAAGCTCTTTTTGAAATCATAGAAGTTGTAATTTATTAAAATGCCTCCAAGGCTAGGCATTAGCCTAAGTGCATCACATGTTATTTTATGTAATCCTCACAACAAGCCTATGGGAGGTCTTGTTATCCCCCATTTAAAGGTGAATAAATGGGCCCAATTGAGTTTTCTTTAACGTTTTAAGTGGTATGTCTGAAATCCAAAGCCATGTTTGATTCCAAGGCTTTTGCTGCTTCCACAACTCTGAAGCCTTTTAGTTTAAGACAGTCATTCTCTACGGGGGCAATCAGCCCCCATTCCCAGTGGGGAACATTTGGCAATTTCTGGAGACATTTTTGGTTCTCACAATTGGGGAGATGCTGCTACTATGGAGGGTAAGAGGCTAGGGACCCTGCTCTGAATACTCTACAATACCCCACGGCCTCTTGGCAGCATTCACAGCCCACACTGCCTATAGTGCCCAGAAAGAGGAACCCTGGTTTAATCTGGATGACATCATGGGCAACATTTCCTTGGACCTTTTGGAAGTGTCTTTTACATGCACAAATTGGTTAGAGAGGGAGGATGAACCCTATCTTTCTCCATAGTTTGCTTTGGGGTATGTTAGGAGCCAGTACTTCCTACGCAAAAGAACTTGTAGCTTGAGGGTGACTTTCCCTCTCTAATTGCCTGAACTTTCCCATGTGTATGCTGAGCTGTTTTTTGGCGGAAGCATATCTTTTTGTGTTTAAAGAAGGTAAACCTAAGTATATAACCTAAGCAATCCGCTCCTGATTGCACCTAGCTTTGTTCAAGATTGGGAAATGCTGCTCTCCCCCAACTCCTTCAGCAGTATCTTTATTCTCTGTCCCACCCCCCCCCCCTTTTATCCCCTGTTGAGATAAGCACCACCTCCCAGTGCTCTGCAGCCCTGCTTTAACAATGAAACCTTGGGGAGTTGATGACTAGTAGGAGTTGGGCCTCACTTTAGATTGACTAAATCACAGTTCTGTTTGTGGGGGAGTTCCTGGAATTTGCATTTTTTTTTTTTTTTTTGAGACAGTTTCACTTTGTCGCCCTCAGGAGAGTTCAGTTGGCTTCCCAACTCACAGCAACCCCTCCAGCTCTTGGCCTGAAGTGATTCTCTTGCCTCAGCCTCCTGAGTAACTGGGACTATAGGCACCTGCCACAACATCCGGCTATTTTTTTTTAGAGACAGGGGTACCCACTCTTGAACAAAGCTAGGGGTCTAGTCTCAAACCTGTGAGCTCAGGCTATCTGCCCGCCTCGGCTGGAATTTGCATTTTTAATCATCTTCCTCCCAGTAATTCAGATGCTGATTAAGGGGACCACTCTGGTAGTTTCCTCATAAAAACAACAAAAAAACTTGCTCTAGAAACCTTTGGCACACCCACACCATCCCAAGCCCCAGTCAGCTTGGTCTTTTAAATCCTGCGCAATCTACCTGCTGAACCCTCAAAGTCATTGTTCACGGGTTTCCTGGCTTTAGTTTCTTGGCCACAGTCTCCTCATTTTTCTCCGTTTTTGCAAAGAGGTCAGTTATCATGAGGTTAGGATCCCGGTCCCATTTCCCATTTAAGAATCCTTCCGCAGGTTCTTCTTACATTGGGGATAAAATACAACGTTTGTATTAACACGTACAAGATTCATTTCTATCTGTTTCTAACACCTCCCCAACAGGCACCCACACTTGAGTCTATACGTTCCTTGTGCTTCCAAGTAGCCAGGAAACACCTGGATTCAGAATTTAACAGCTTTGGGAAAGATTTTGTATGTCTCATGTAGGTAGGTGTTCTCTCATATGTTATTTGTTTGAAAATATTTTAAGGACTGCTTGGGGAAGTCCCTTGCTGGAATCTGCTTTCCTTTGGCATACTGTTTGCTTTGTGAGTTTTTTTGGTTTTTTTTTTGTTTTTTTTAAAGACAGAGTCTCACTTTGTCCCCTATGTAGAGAGCTTTGGCATCATTGCTCATAGCACCGAAAACTCTTGGGCCGAAGCAATCCTCTTGCTTCAGCCTCCCAAGTAGCTGGGACTTCAGGCTCCTGCCACAACACTTGGCTAATTTTTAGAGCTGGGGTCTCGCTCTTCCTCAAGTTGGTCTCAAACTCCTAAGCTCAGGGATCCATGTGCCTGGGCCTGCCAGGGTGCTGGGATTACAGACTCGAGGCACAGACCCCAGCCTGCAAAAGATTTTTAATTGCACTGATCATGCTGCATATGACTCTAGGCTGAATAATCTCATGTTACTGGGAATTAGTTTTATGGGCTTGCCATTAAAAAATTGTATTAACCAAAAAAAAAAATTGTGTAAACTATAATGATTCTTTTTAGAGTGTAATTCCTAAGTTGTACCCATTTCCTTAAATCTAAGTAGCATATGTAAAAATTTGCTTGTACTTTTTATCAAGAAGCTACATCTAATTCTCATTGGGTAGTTCTCTATTTTAAATATTTTGGAAGGTATGCCAACTATTTAAGAGACTGACTCCATAATCAAGGCACTAAGAGTGAATTTAGCCTTAGCTAACACAGAAGAGCTACTTTTTCTAGTAATCTGAAGCCCTCCCTGTGTGAGACATTAAGTAGCATTTCCCAATTTAATAACCAGTAGTCAGTTTGTCTTGTGTGCATTTTTTTTTTTAAAGGAGAGAAAGTCTCTTGTTTTTTCCAGAGGAGGAGTTACCAATTTGAAATCTTATTTCTTCGGTCTGTAACTAAATCTGCTGTTTGAATTGGCAGTTGCAGGCTTTAGTAATCTTAGGAGATAGAGATTAGAACGCTGTGATTCCTAATGACTTTGAAAAGTTATTGGAGTTTTGGTTTTGGAGTTTATATCTGGAAGATTAAGAATGATGGGCTTTATAACTTTTTTGTTTTTTTGGAGACAGAGTCTTACTCTGTTGCTCCAGGCTAGAGAGTTTTGGTGTCACCCTAGCTCAGAGCAACCTCAAACTCCTAGGTTCAAGCAATCCTCCTGTCTCAGCTTCTGGAGTAGCTGGGACTACAGATCGGCTAGTTTTTTCTATTTTTAATGTGGGGTGGGGGTCCTGGTCTTGCTCCCAATTCCTGGACTGCTAGGTTTCCACTCCTCCCTCCATGGCTTCCTTTATCGTGGCTGCCTTTATAATTTGAATTGTGACCACCATGGTTATGCTAATCCTTCACAGGTAAGGGGTAGTTAGAAAGTTACCAGTGACTGTTTAAAAACATTCATCAATAAAGTTGTTACTGAGTTTAGTTTTGGGGGGTCAGTGCATATTCCAGGTGTTTTAATCTACCATTTAACTGCAGTTATAACCCAGGCCTGCCGGTGTGCTCTGACTCCAGCCACCATTTCATGGAAGTTTAATTACAGTCTCAGTTCTTTTGAAAATTCGGGAATGAATCTGCAAACCAAGCATGTAAACCACGCACAAAATGCTCTTTTAAACCCTTACCACTAGGCACTTTTCCAGACCCCAGGAAAAACAACTGCAGCCCTAAGGTGTGGTGGGCCTGGATTTCATTAAATTGATACTGTCATCTGCATTCTGGGAAGAGCCACTGAGCTAGCTAGTGGTGATACGTGGTGATCAAGTGCATTTATGTGCTAAGCCCCAAATTCAAGAAGCTGGTCAGAGTCAGTAGCATGTTCTAGATTGCTGAACTGACTGAACTGTGTGGGTAGTTTAACATGTACCTTGATTTTTCCCTCTCCATGAAGGTGCTAATGATACCAAAATCCCACACACTGTGTTGTTGGGTGGGATGTCCAATAAAATGTTTGGAAGAGTGTCAAATGATACATAAAATACTTAACACTAATTGCAGTATTTAGGGCCGAGCACTTTGAAATTGGTCCAGTGGATAAAGATGTTTGGTTATAAAGAGGTGTGAAAAATTTAACTTAGTGAAAGATAAGGAAAGTTCTCTGGAGAAAAGTTCTGCTGGCAAGAGAAGAGGCAGAAAATAATGGGTTGGCCTGTGATTTAAAGGTTGGTCTACTTTCTTTAAAGGACTTAAAAGTTATTAGTGTAGAATTTTATTTTTTCTTTGAGACAAGAGTCTCTGTTGCCTGGGCTAGAGTACAGTTGTATCATCATTGCTCAAACTATCTTCTTGCCTCAGCATGCTGAGTGGCTGGGAATACAAAGGCAGGGCACCAGCTAAAGTTTCTATTTTTTTTTTTTTTTTTTTTGTAGAGAAGAGGTCTCTTGCTCAGGCTGGTCTTGAACACCTGGCCTCAGGCATTCTTCCTGCATCAGCCTCCCAAAGTTCTAAGCACAATCTTAAAAGGACACTTTGATTTTTAAGATATCACATGTTTTTGTTGCATGACTCCATTTTTCCATAGAAGGAAATTTCTCCAGTGAGATGCCTGAGCAATTTCTAGGACATTGCTGTATTTAATACTTAATTTTTTTTTTCTGAAAGGAGAATGGATCATAGTGGTCAAACAAGATTGATATTCCAGTGAGCATTCCAGATTTTTCTGCTGGTCGTAGAGGTGAATATGAAATATTTCTCAATTCTCAAACTTGGGTCAACAAAGAACCCTTTTTCTTAGAGCACAGGCTGAGCATCTTTAATCTGAAATTCAAAGTACTTCAAAATCAGAAATTTTCAGAGCACTGATGTGACGCTCAAAAGAAAGGCTCACTGCAAGATTTCACATTTTCAGAAGAGACCTGAACTGGTAAATATGATGCAAATATTTCAAAATCTGAAAAAAAATTGAAATCCAAGATACTTTTGGTCTCAAGTCTTTTGGATAAGGAACAGTCAATCTGTATTTTCTGGACTAGTGCCTTGAGTCACCCTTTGGGAAACAGTAGTGGCATGGGTTTTATATTTATAAATGATATAACAATGAATCTTTGAAGTGTGTAATGCTGCAGCTAAGTGGCCCAGTTGCTTCTTGCTCAGTCTGGTCTCAAACTTCTGAGCTCAAGCAGTCCACTCACTTTGGCCTCCCAGAGCTCTAGGATTATAGGTGTGAACCACTGCTCCCAGTTTGCTTCTGGGGTTTTGAGAAAAGAGGGACATGCGCCCGACTGTCCAAGTGTTTTTAATCTTCCTACATGGGGTTTGTCTAGTCTGAAGCAGATGGCCTGATGTTGGAGAGTGAAGAAAGTGCTTACCGTCAATTTTGTGAGGTGCAAGAGTATGAGGACTAAAAAAACAAAAAAACCCCCAAGAATATGAGGAATTTTAAAAACACTTTGGGAATGTTAAATTGTTAGTGGCGTTTCTGTAACTTTGAATCAAGGACGTGGCTTTATTTGGAGAGGCAGAAACTGTTCAAATGTAGTGGTTTATGCATTTGTCTTTTTACATGACTTGTTTTGTTTGAAAAGTTGTTTGTTTATGTTGGACTACATATGGGGGATAGGGAAATATAAATTTCAATCTGTAATCCTATCACAAGTAGATAAACACTTTGATGTATGGCACAAAGGGTTTATTCTTGTTGCATGTATGATAACTAAGGAAGGCAGTGCAATGTTGTGATTAAAAACACTGGATTTTAGAGCCCCACTGCTTAGGTTTAAATCCTGGCTCTCCCACTTACTAGCTTTGTGACCTTAGGCAAATTGTCACCTCTCTGTGTCTTACTGAGCTGGCTGGACTTTCACTACTGTGTGAAATAGCAGAGGTAAGAGTAGACATTTTTGCTTTGTTCCCAGTCGTAGGGGAAAACAGTCTTTTTGCCATTACGCTAGCTGTGCGTTTTTTTTTTTTTTTTTGGAGATAGTCTCACTTTGTTGCCCTTGGTAGAGTGCTGTACCGTCACAGTTCACAGCAACCTCAAACTCTTGGGCTTAAGCAATTCTCTTGCCTCAGCCTCCCAAGTAGCTGGGACTACAGGTACCCGCCACACCACCTGGCTATTTTTAGAGACAGGGTCTTCCTCTGGCTCAGGCTGTTCTTGAACCTGTGAGCTCAGGCAGTAAACCTGCCTTGGCCTCCCAGAGTGCCAGGATTATAGGTGTGAGCCACCATACCTGGCCCCGTCTTTAAATATTTGGTAGAATTCTCCAGTGAATCCATCTAGGCCTCAAAATCTCTCTCTCTCTCTCTTTTTTTTGAGTTTTAAAATTATAAATTCACCCTTTTTTGGGAGTTAGAATCTCACTTTGTCACCCTTGGTAGAGTGCTGTGGTGTCATAGCTCACAGCAACCTCAAACTCCTCGGCTCAAGCAATCCTCTTGCCTCAATTTTTCATTTTTACTAGAGATGGGGTCTCACTCTTGCTCAGGCTGGTTGCCAACATCCCAGAGTGCTGGGATTATAGGTGTGAGCCACCATGCCAGGCCTACAAATTCACTTTCTGTAATAGTCATAGGGATATTCAGGTTATCTGTTTCATATTAGGGTTTTTAGAGAAGTTGGCCTATTTCATTCTTTTTTTTTTTTTTTTTTTCTCAAGACAGTCTCACTATGTTGCCCTGGGTAGAGTGCTGTGGCATCACAGCAACCTCGAACTTTTGGGCTTAAGCAATTCTCTTGCCTCAGCCTCCCAAGTAGCTGGGACTACAGGCACCCAACATAACACCTGGCTATTTTTTGGTTGTAATTGTCATTGTTGTTTAGCTTGCCTGGGCTGGGTTCGAACCTGCCACCCTCAGTGCATGTGGCTGGCGCCGTAACAACTGTGCTACGGGCACCGAGCCAGACCTATTTCATTCTTAAATTGTCAAATTATTATCCTTTTGGTGCCTGCAGGGTCTGTTCTTTTTTTTTAGAGACAGGTCTTACTTTGTCACCCTCGGTAGAGTGCTATGGTGTCACAGCTCACAGCAACCTCCAGCTCTTGGGCTTAGGTGATTCTCTTGCCTCAGCCTCCCGAGTAGCTGGGACTATAGGTGCCTGCCACAACACCCGGCTATTTTTTGGTTGCAGTCTGCTGGGGCTGGGTTTGAACCCACCACCCTTGGTATATGGGGCCAGCGCCCTACTCACTGAGCCACAGATGCTGCCCAGGGTCTGTTATTCTTAATATTGGCAATCTGTGTCTTCTATTAGTCTTGCTAGAGTTTGTCACTCTTACCGATCTTTTTTAAAGAAATGGCTTTTTGCTTCATTGGATTTTTTCCCCATAGTTTTTGTTTCCCATTTCATTGATTTCCGCTGTTATCCCTTCTGCTTGCTTTGGTTTTTTTTCTTTATTCTAGTATATAGAAGTGGGAGCATAGATTAGTGATTTGAGACTTAAATGGAGATTGGTACTCTTTTTTTTGTTGTTTATTTTTTTGTTTTTCTTGACAGTTTTACTATGTCGCCCTGGGTAGAGTGCCATGGTGTCACACAGCTCACAGCAATCTCAAACTCTTGGGCTTAAGAGATTCTCTTGCTTCAGCTTCCCAAGTAGCTGGGATTATAGGTGCCTGCCACAAGGCTCAGCAATTTTTTTGTTGTTGTTGCAGTTGACATTGTTTAGCTGGCCCGGGCCGAGTTCGAACCTGCCAGCCTCGGTGTATGGGGCTGGCGGTATAACCACTGTGCTATGGGTGCCGAGCTGAGATTGGTACTCTTAAATACTCTCGTTCTCTAGTGTGAGGTTTGCATTAGTTGTCAATATTACTTCTGTGTATTTCTTAAAAAGAAGGGATTCCAGTTGTATTCATTGTTTATTCAGCACAGTAGGACCTCCGCAGTTGTAACCATCTCCCTACCTAGACCTTCCTCCTTAGACTGGGGACAGTGATTCATGCCTGTAATCCTAGTACTCTGGGAGGCTGACGCAGGTAGAGTGTTTGAGTTCAGGAGTTTGAGATCAGCCTGAGCAAGAGTG
>NW_003852446.1:7314507-7326756 GCF_000181295.1 Otolemur garnettii
CCGTCATTGTTGTTTGGCGGGTCCGGGCTGGGGATTTGAACCCGCCACCTTAGGTGTACGTGGCTGGCGCCTTAGCCGGTTGAGCTATAGGCGCTGAGCCGACTTCTGCCTTTTTAAAGGGTTATAGGACATACATCCAGGAATATGGGACAGAGATCTGATTGAAGCCTGAATGCTTTACTTTGTGGCCCTTCACAGAAAAAGCTTGCCTACTTCTGCCTTTAGACCATCTGAGTCCAATAATGTTGCTTGTCTGCTTCAGAGCCATGTGGAAAATTTTGAGGTACAGATTTCCAAGACCCCCACATGACCTTTTTGTCATCTGGAATCCATCACAGCACATGGCTCTCTCTGTTGTTTGGATAGTTTTAACTTGTGTCCTTTGTCTTTCAACTTTGTACTATTCTCCAGCCACTTTCTTTTCTAATACTTCCTAGGTGCTGAGTAACCTTAGTTGTCCATTCTGAAGGGGACCCACCTTAATGTGGACTTGGCTAATAAGTGCTTGGGCAAAACCAGAGGAAGGGAAGGGGGAGAGGCCTCCTGAGACATATACATCAGGGATGACAAATCAATGAGATTTCTTTCTCTTGCATCATAAAATTCACAAAGTCCGTAACTTTGGAAATGCCATTTCATTTTTGGCACAGATGCTTAGATAGAAGCCCTTGAATAGTTCATAGAGACACAGATGGTAACAGGTATGACCTGTAAAAGATTCTGCCCATTTAAAGTTAGTGGGGAGAAAGCCAGCTATTCACAGTATTGGGGAAGTGCTCAGAAAGCATATTTCATCCTTCCTGGACAATAAAAGTGGCATTCCCACAGTTTTTCCTTTGGGAAAGAAATCATTCCCTTTCTGGACTGAGCTGGAGGAAACAATTACCATTTGGCCTTGCACCAACCTGTAACCTCTGTTTTCCACCTGCTTCTCTGCCATGAGGGAGTTTGGGTAGGTGGCAGTTAGAATGATCTCCACTCCTCACAGGGGACTGTGGATGCTAATTTTAAACTAAAGGGAAGGGACAGTCATTTTACCTGGTCCAGATACCTTCTTAAGTCATCTCCTGTCCTCAAACCTCAAATACCGTGAGTCCCCTCCTGATACCCTCCTTCCTTGTCCTCTTCGTGATGCTGCTATACCTGGCCTCACTTCACTTCTTTAACTTCTCTTTCTTGGTGGATTGTAGCACTTTATCCCCCCTACCCCCTACAAACCCTTGGGGTTCTTTGTGGGTCCTGATCCTTTGGTTTGGTTTCCTTTCATAGCTCCTGGCTGGCTGGTGTCTCATAACTACAAACTAACAGTATTACCTTTCCCCTAAAGGACAATCAGGCTTTAGCATAATCTCCCCTGTCTGTGCCTTGTTTTCTAAATCTTGGTTACATTCCCATGTGGTTTAAGCCAGAACAGTGAGGATAGGAGAGCTGGGTCACCTGAGAACTCTAGCAAGGTAGCTGCCCTCCCAAGTGCTGGCTGAGGCCATGAGAGTGAATTAGGCCTGGGGGTTGTCTCTCTACTTTTAAACTTTTCCTTCCTGCTCTTGTTAGGGGGAGGGGGGAAATGGGCTTACCAGGAACAAGAGTGTACAAGGTTAGATTAGTGTTTACTTTCCAAACCAAAGAGGGATTAGGATTGTGTCATAAATTATATTTTTATAAACCCTACCTTACTTTCCATAAGGAGGTTGGCTCATGAAGGACCTAGATTGGTGTTATTTTGAAGTGGAACAACAGGTTACTGCCCATTTTCTGGTAAGTGTTAGGGGAGGGTGACAGCTGGCCCTGCGTATCTGTGGGAAATGCTGGTTTAAGTGCTTTCCCTTGCAGTGGGAACAGGAAGGCAGGGCAGTGACATAATTAGCAACACATTTACTCTATGCTATAACTTAGCGCATGGTGAGTTTTAAGAAATAGTCACTGTGGCTGGTACTCTGTAAACATTCCCATATGGCTTTATTTGATGCTTGTTTGCATGAAAAGAGGTTGGGTGTTATTTCTGTGTTGGTGTTACATGACTGTTAATCCACTCTCAGTAGGTCTTTTTTCTCTCTCAGTAGTTAAATTTTCCTGGTTTGCTTTTCTCTGTGAACATCAGAAACTGTGCTCTAAAAATAAGCCCTCCAAATTGTTCACACCATTGTCATTTCTGTATGTGCAGCCACACCTTGCTCCTGTGACTCTGCTGAGGCCGGAGACTGGTGCTTCAGTGGCAAGAAAAGCTGCATGGGAGCCATGCACAGCACCATTCAGATACTTGCTGTTGGTGGGTAGGGACAGGTAGAGAAGACCACCCTGTGCAGCCTCTCTCTTTTTTTTTCCCCTTTCTTTCTTTCTTTCTTTTTTTTTTTTTGAGACAGAGTGTCGCTATGTCGCCCTTGGTAGAGTGCTCTGGTGTCATAGCTCACAGCAACCTCCATCTCTTGGGCTTAAGTGATTCTCTTCCCTTTGCCTCCTAAGTAGCTAGGATACAGGTACTCGCCACAACGCCCAGCTATTTTTTGTTGCAGTTGTCATTGTTGTTGAGCTTTAGCTGGCCCCGGGCCAGGTTCGAACCCACCAGCCTGGGTATGTGTGGCCGGTGCCCTACCCACTGAGCTAGGGGTGCTGCCTCCTTGTAGCCTCTTCACCTGCTGTGCATTGCATCTGAGCCTGTGCCTAGTATGTGGCTTGTGGAGAGGGCAGAGAAGCCAACTTCTGGGACTGTGTCTTTTGCCTTGGTAACCTGGGAGTAAGTGGGAATCCGAAGGCTCAGCCTGTTTGGGTTTTGGGGTCAGCTTTATTGAGATAAGATTCACATGCCATACAGTTCCCTTATTTAACAGGTACAATTCAGTGATTTCTAGTATATTTGCAGAGTTTTATGTCTATTAGCACAGTTTTAGAGTATTCTCATCATCTCAAAAGGAAACCCTCTACCCCGTAGCCATTACCCTAATAATTCCTTCTAGCTCCCTTCCATTTTTCTCAGCCTCTGCTAACCACTAATCTGCTTTCAATCTCAAAAGATGTATTTGTCTTTTCCAAACATTTCGTGTCAATGGAATGGCACAATATGTGGTCCTTTGTGACTGGCTTCTTTCACTTAGTGTATTTTCAGGGTCTGACCATGTTCTCTGTAGCATATATCTATCACTACTTCATTCCTTTCATGGCTGAATGACAGTTTGTGGTGTGGATGTACCATATGATGTCACACAGTTAAGTTCCCGAATTCATCCTAGAAAGGGTACTACATAGCTGACGGCTGAATATCAGTATGGTCACCTTCCAGGTACTCCGTTGGGAAACTGTGCACCGACACCAGCACCTAGTCCACCCTTCAAAGCAATTTTGGAACTCTTTCTGGAATGCCCATCAAAGCTGTCATTGTATGAGGTCAGTCAGTTCACTTTGTGAACTCATCCTTGAAAAAGTACTACATACTTCTTGTTAGGATGAGTTTGCAAACTAAATTGGCTGACTTCATATTTTGTTTATCCATTTTATATAACTTGATGGACATTTGGGTTGTTCTACTTTTCGACTATTCTGAGTCATGTGCTCTGTATGTTTGCGTCGGCTGGGATTTTGTGAGATGAGATGAATCATCATGCAGTTGTACCGGTAAAGAGGACTGGACTTGGAATATAAAACCAAGCTGTCAGAGTAAGGCACGCCCAAAAACCACCTGTTAGACCTTCACATTAATTCCTGGAAAATTCATTAGGCATGTGAACATCAAGTCTCCTTATAGACATTTTTTAAAATTAAAAAGTTCATGGGCGGTGCCTGTGGCTCAGTGAGTAGGGCGCCAGCCCCATATACCAAGGGTGGTGGGTTTGAACCCTGCCCTGGCCAAACTGAAACCCAAAATATAGCCGGTCGTTGTGGCGGGTGTCTGTAGTCCCAGCTACTCAGGAGGCTGAGGCAGGAGAATCGCCTAAGCCCAAGAGCTGGAGGTTGCTGTGAGCTGTGATGCCATAGTACTCTACTGAGGGTGACAAAGTGAGACTCTGTCTCTATTAAAAAAAGTTAAAAAAATTTCAAATGTAACTTAAAACTTTATTGCAAAACATGTAGGCTTTTTCTGTAAATTACTTGATTTTTGTAATCTGAACTTGCTGCCTGTCAATCTTCTATTTTTTTGATGGACCTAGGAGATCTTCAGTGAGTTCAAAGGATGTTCTCTACCAGGCACGGTGGCTGATGTCTGTTATCTTAGGACTCTGGGAGGCTGAGGTGGGTGCATTGCCTGAGCTCAGGAGTTTAAGATCAGCCTGAGCAAGAGTGAGACCCCATCTCTACTAAAAATAGGAAAATTAGCTGGACATTGTGGTGGGCACCTGTAGTCCCAGCTACTCAGGAGGCTGAGGCAGGAGGATCACTTGAGCCCAAGAGTTTGAGATTGCTGTGAGCTATGATGCTATGGCACTCTACCTGTGAGACTGTCTCCAAGAAAAAAAAAAAGAAACAGAAAAAAAAAAAACCTCAAAACACAAAAAGTAAAGAATGTTTCCCATCCCTTATGAGTGCTGAGCTACCAGCTTGGGTGAGAGGGACTCCATGAGAGGATGCTGTCTGTGCTCTTTTGTCATTCTTTTCAGAGGGGTTATGCAAATGGTATTGGTGACTCCTAAATAGATAGTTGTTTTTTAACTCAAGATAGAATTTACATAGAATACATTTTCATGTACAGTTCTGAGTTTTGACCGATATATACATACAGTCATGTAACCACAACCGCTATCAAGATTTGAACATTTGAATGGATTTTTTTTTTTTTTTTTTTTTTGAGACAGAGCCTCAAGCTATCCTGCTGGGTAGAGTCAGCTCACAGCAACCTCCAACTCCTGGGCTCTAGTGAGTCACCTGCCTCAGCCTCCCAAGTAGCTGGGACCACAGGTGCCCGCCACAATGCTCGGCTGTTTTTTTGGTTGCAGCCATCATTGTTGTTTTTGGTGGGCCCGGGCTGGATTTGAACCCACCACCTTAGGTGTATGTGGCTGGTGCCTTAGCCACTTGAGCCACAGGCACCGAGCCCGAATGGATTTTTAAAGTAGCTGGACTGGAATCCACTTTCCCCTTTCTTCCTCTTTCAGATTTAGGGGGCCTATCAGGAAAAACCAGAAAGCTGCTTTATGTGTGAAGGAAACTCTGTACAAGCTGAGCCTGGCTCGTAGGTTTTCTGACATTAGACTCTGGGGTTTGAGGAGAAGACGCCTGCACATACTTCCTCTTGCAGGGAGTTTCAGACTGGATGTGTTGCCAGCCAGCTTCTGGGGCATCTTACTTGGAAGACAGTGCTGATCCTTGAAAGAAGCAGGCAGGAGGGGGATACAGGTGGACCTGGGCAGTGAGCAGTAAAGACGGGTGAGAATAAAGTGTGAGAAAGGGCATGGAACTTTGCAAATCATCACAGATCTGGAGTGGCAGCACCTGTGGTTGCTGGAGTGGTAGGCAGGCTGGAGATGAGGCTTGACTCAGCTTCAGCGCTTCGGCATGCTGTGAGGATGGGAATGATTAACTACATCTTAGAGCCCTGTGGGAGAGACCTAGGAGGCAAAGCAATGGACGGTAGGAGTTTGATAGTGAGGTGTGGAATTTCTAGCCTTCATAATTAAAAATATGCTTGGCAAGAATAGAAATTTATGTCTTAGTTTCATTAAGACTGGTGTTACTTGAATTGAATGTGAATGTCGATCTTCTGTTCCAACCCCTCATTTTGCAGAGGAGAATATTAAGGCCCTGGCCCACGGCATGGTGGGCTCTGGATAGTGGGTGATGACTACACATGAGGCACTCTGACCTTCAGAGGAGAAAGCCTGTGCACCACCAGTGTGCCATTGGCCTGAGTTATTTTAGCTGAAGTTTTTTTTTTTTTAACTTCCTATTAATATGAGTACACAAATGATTAGGTTACAGGGTTTGCATTAATAGGTGGTTGTAGTTGTGTCCAACACCCCCACATTGTGCCCATCAGGTGGGAGCACAACATTCTCCCACCCTCTTCTGCTTTCCCTCATCTTGAATTGAATTGAGTTTTTCTTTTGTGTGGGCATGTATTAGATAATCTACTGCCTTCATATTAGAATTGAGTACATTGGGGCAGTGCCTGCGGGTCAGCAAGTAGGGCGCTGGCCCCATATATAGAGGGTGGCAAGTTCGAACCTGGCCCCAGCCAAACTACAACAAAAAACCAGCCAGGTGTTGTGGCACGGGTGCCTGTAGTCCCAGCTACACAGGAGGCTGAGGCAAGAAAATCGCCTAAGCCCAAGAGCTGGAGGTTGCTGAGAGCTATGATGCCACAGGCACTGTACGAGGGTGACGAAGTGAGACTCTGTCTCTTAAAGAAAAAAAGAAAAAGCATTGAGTACATTGGATACTTGCTTTTCCATTCTTGTGATACATCCAGGTTAATACAAGATATAAAGCCTTTTTTTTTTTTTTTTTTTTTTTTGAGACAGAGTTTCGCTTTGTCACCCTCCGTAGACTGCTCTGGTGTCACAGCTCATGGCAACCTCAAATTCTTGGGCACAAGCTATTCTCTTGCCTCAGCCTCCCAAGTAGCTGGGACTATAGGCACCTGCCACAGTACCTGGCTATTTTTTAGAGATGGGGGGGGGGTCTCACTCTGGCTGAGGTGGTCTCGAACCTGTGAGCTCAGGCAGTCCACCTGCCTTGGCCTCCCAGAGTGCTAGGATTACAGACAGGTGTGAGCCACTGTGTTCGGCCTTAACGTCTTGTCTTTTATATGGCTGAATAGTATTCTTTTTTTTTTTTTTGGAGACACAGTCTCAAGCAGTTGCCCTGGAGTAGAGTGCTGTGGTGTCACAACTCACAGCCACATCAAACTCCCGAGCTTAAGCAATTCTCTTGCCTCAGCTTCCCAAGTAGCTGGGACTACAGGCACCCGCCACAATACCCAGCTATTTTTTTTTGGTTGTTGTTGTTGTAGCTGTCATTGTTTTTAGCTGGCCCTGGGCCGGGTTCGAACCCTCTAGCCTCAGTGTATGTAGCTGACACCCTACCCACGGAGCTATGGGCGCTGCCAGCTGAGTAGTATTCTATGGTACACATATACCACAGTTTAATAATCTATTCATGTGTTGGTGAGTACTTAGGTTGTTTTCCACATTTTGGCGGTTGTAAATTGGGCTGCAATAAATAGTACAAATGTCCTTATGCTAAAATGAATTTTTTTCTTCTGGGTAGATTCCTAATAATGAGATTGTGGGTTAGCTGAACTTTTTAAAGTAGGAAAACAAGCTGCAAGCCAAGGTTATGAGTGGAGAGAGTCTAGAGCATTTTCTGGATGTGTGAGAATTGTATATTTCCTTAGGGCAGCATCTAAATTCAATTTAAGGACCATTTGGCCTCTCAAAGCTGAAGGAGGACTGGGAATACAATTGAAGCATTTTTTTTTCCTGTTTGACAGGTTGTATGGTGTCTTGTGTTTTTATTCAGCATGTCTTCCTTGGCTAGTAAGGTTGTGTTGGTACAGCAAATCTTACACAGTGATTAAATAGCAGTGTAAGACCATGAGGGATGGAGGGGAACTAACATTTATTTTGGGTTCTCTTTAACAGAACCCTACGAAGTAGTGCCTACACTTTTCCTAATTTGAGGAAATGAAGTCTATAAGTGCAAAGTGTCCTGGCTAACGAATTTGGGGTGGGGTAGAGAGGATGTGGTTGGGGATTTGTGGGAAAAGCTCAGAGGAGGGGATTATGGGGCATGTGAATAGGTTAGTTGGTGGGAGCAGGGAAATCATGAGCCTGATTTTGATCTCAGACCTGTGATGGGGACAGTGCAGCGAGTACTTGTATGGGAAGCAGGTTTCAGCTGGATTTTATAGATTTGGGTTTCAGCCATCTGGAGCTGGTGCCTTAGGGTCAGAGGAATGACGTTCTTCGAGAGAGGCTTATAAATGGATCCCTGGGAAAAATGAGGCAGGGAGATGAAACTTAGGCCTTGAATTTTTTTTTTCCTCTTCCTATCTTGCTTTCCTTTGGTAGTGGTATATTTAATTTGGACCATCTGATTCATTTTACATTATTGTTGAACAAACACACACAAAGCAGGCAGTGGTCTGGAAATGGGGACATTGCGTTGTTTGGACAAAGGATACATTTTGCCCTGGGGGAGGTCACTGTGTTTCTGAGCACTTTAGATGGCTCTGAGTAATAACCATTGAAGTGAATTTTCTAAGAACTTCTGCCAAACAACATTTTTTTTTTTTTATAGAGACAGAGTCTTTGTTGCCCTCGGTAGAGTTCCGTGGCATCACAGCTCACAGCAACCTCCAGCTCTTGGGCTTAGGCGATTCTCTTGCTTCAGCCTCCCGAGTAGCTGGGACTACAGGTGCCTGCTGCAACACCTGGCTATTTTTAGAGATAGGGCTCTCACTCTGGCTCAGGCTGGTCTGGAGCTCATGAGCTCAGGCAGTCCACCTGCCTTGGCCTCCCAGGGTGCTAGGATTACAGGCCTGAGCCTTCAAGCCCCTGGCCCCTACCCCTAGATTTTTATTTAATTGATCTAGCCGTGTGGCATTGGAATTTTTAAAAACTCCCCAGGTGATTATAATGCATAGCTAGGATTGAAAACAACTGGTCTGGATGTTCTAGAACCTCTGCAAAGATAAGGTAGTAAGAAGTCATAAATTCAGCCAAATGAAGTAATTTTTCATTTACCCATAAAACATTTTAAAAAAATCTTTTAAATTCCAAAATATCAAGAGAGAATACGAATGTTTTAGTTTACATAGATCATTTTTGTAATGCTTGAGTCCTGGCTATAGGTGTGCCTGGCACCCCAGATGGTGTTTATAGTACCCATTAGGTTGGCTTATTATCCCTCCACCCCAGTAAAACATTTATTGAGCATCTGAGGTCAAGATGACTAAGTGAGCCACCTCTTTAAGCCTAAGCAGAGCTTGTGGCTTTGGCTTGTAGTTTTCACATTAAAACTCTGATTTGGAAAAGAGATATTTCTGGGGAGTTTTTAGCTCCAGTTTCTTTGGTTTTTTCTCCAAGGCCTAAGAGCAGGCCGGGTGATGGGAGGCAGGGGAGATCAGGAGGAAGGTGAATAGGAAGTGAGGTGACAGTGGGAAGAACAGCATTGTCTCCACAATGTCCCACAGGCACCTTCCTGGCAGGGCCAGCCTACTCAGATGCCCACAAGGACTAAGTGGCCTGCACAAACAAACTGAGTACATAGATGAATGAACTATCAGAAATAATTCACACTTGGCCTGTTTTTATTGTGGGGATGGGGGTGGGGTAAGACCATAGTGTGAAAACAACACTTCAAATTGAGTTTCTTTTGTAAGTTTTTTTTTCCTTTAGTTTGAACTTGACCGAGGGCTTTCTTTATCCCTTATAGTGCCTTTCCTTTTCCACTAATTGTGCCAGTTAGGAAAAGGGGAAGGCCGCCATGCTGGGCTTGGCCAGCAGTCAAGGCCTTTGCGTAGAACAAAGACACCCCCTTTGCCTGGCCCAAGGGATGGAGTTCACCCCAGCTCAGTCCTTGGGCCATAGTCCTTGTTCACTGTACAGCCTGGTCAATCAAACGCAGGGTGGCCCTGCCTGGCTTGTTCATTGACCAGCATGGGGGATTTGTGTTCTGCTTCATAGTGTGCCAACAGAACCCAGTCTTGAGGCAGTTTACCCGGAGTGATGAGTTGTTTTATACACTTTCAAAACAGAAAACATCTGGTTATAGCCAAGGAGGGATTGCATAATTTCAAAATGGCTTTCATATTCAGAGTAAGTTCTGCAGGGCTGGGTATACTCAGTCACCTCCATGGTGGGCTGACCCACCATGCTTTGGTGATAAACTCAAACTGAACAAGGTTAGTTGATTTTATCAAGTTTGAAATCAGATTTTTTTTTTTTTAAGGGAGGTGGAATTCAGTCTTAAACACTACAGTTCTGGGAATATAATTCAGGCCTTCCCTTTTAATTTCCGAAACCAATTTCAGAATAGCAAAGCAAGCTAGGTTATTTTCTGCCAAATGAGTTTCCCAAAGGCACAGTTTTTGGAATGAGTGAGAACTTAATGATTCATTGGGCTGCTGGTGGTGTTCCTAGATGCTTGTGTTGCCACAGGGGTGTGATATGGATTGCAACAGTCTCTCCCTGCTGTGGGGCTTTTTTCCTGGAAGGTTGTTCACTCTGACCATCCGTGAAGCTCAACCACCCTGACATTAACTGGCCCTACCCAGGTCCCCTTCTCTTGGTGAGTTTCAGCTGCATCCTTACTCTGGCTTGCTGGATGGTATGCTGTATTTTAAGGGGAAGAAACCTCCTTTTTGGGGCTCAACACCATTGGTGACTTTTCTTGCATGTGGTGGGGGACCTACCTCTAATTCTTTTTTTGCAGTTTTTGGCTGGGGCTAGGTTTGAACCTGCCACATCTGCCATATTGGGCCGGCGCCCTACTCCTTTGAGCCACAGGCACTACCCCCTTACTCTAATTCTAAGGGCTCTTTGAAGTCCCTATGTTTTCTCTCTTTTTCCTCTCACATAGTTGCTGGTACCAGACAGGTCTTTGAGCTGTGGCTCATTTATTTCCATCTACTCCTATTTTGGGATTTGGAGATACATGCTACCATCTTGTTTTGTTCTATATGTCATCTGAGTTTTTTTTTTTTTTTTTGAGACAGAGTCCCATAATGTCACCCTCAGTAGAGCACTGTGGCGTCACAGCTCACGGCAACCTCGAACTCTTGGGCTCAAGTGATTCTCTAGCCTCAGCCTCCTAAGTAGCTGGGACTGCATGTGCCCTCCAAAATGCCTGGCTATTTTTTTTTTGTTGTAGTTATCATTGTTGTTTAGCTGGCCTGGGCCAGGTTCAAACCCGCCAGCCTGGGTGTATGTGGCTGGTGCCTTAACTACTGTACTATGGGTGCTGAGCCATTATCTGAGTTTTGATTGGGCTGTCATGATTAATTGCTTTGCTTGGTGATGCTAAACATTAAATTACGGTTTCTCTGTTTTTTTTACTATTAACATTTGCTGTTGTTTATTAAGCACAGTTAAAAATTTGAATTTTGGGTGGGTGCATTAGCTTGTTAGGGCTGCTGTTATAAAGTATTACAAATTGAATGTCTCAAAATGGCAGAAATTTGTTCCATCACAGTTCTGGAGGCTGGAAGTTCAAGATCAAAGCATGACACGGCCATTGTTTCTCCGGAAGGCTCTACGGGAGAATCAGTCCTTGCCCCTGTCACTATTTTCATATCACCTGTCCCTTTTTCTCTCTATGTTCTCTCTTCTGTCTCTTGTAAGGGCACTTGTCATTGACTTTAGAGTTCGCCTGGATAATAATCCAGGTGTTCTTATCATGAGATCCTTAATTACATTTACAAAGACCCTTATGCAAATAGTTACACTCCCAGTTTCTGGAAGTTCCTATTGTTTTGGAGGCCACCATTCTAATACAACAAGAGAAGGTGACATCTTTTTTTTAAATGGCAATTAATTTACACTTATAAATAGTCTGTGCAGGGCTCAGCACCTGTAGCAAAGTGGTTACAGCCCTGGCCACATAGACCGAGGCTGGCGAGTTTGAACCCAGCGTGGGCCAGCTAAAGAATGACAATTGCCATGGAAGGATAGCTGGGTGCTGTGGCAGGTGCCTGTAGTCCCAGCTACTTTAGAGGCTGAAGCAAGAGAATCACTTAAGCCCAAGAGTTTGAGGTTGCTGTGACGCCATGGCACTCTACCAAGGGGGACATAGTGAGACCCTGTTTCCAAAAAAAAAAAAAAAGTCCATGCAGGCCGCAATAAGTACATCCATATGCTATCTAATTTGGCTCTGTCTCCCGCCACCCCTCTCAATTTGTGGCCTTCATCTTTGCCATACATTAGAATGGTCTTGAATATAGTTCCAAAAGTCGCTGAAGATGCTCTACATGGCACAATGAAAAGGGTCCTTAATTTCCCAGCTCTAGGTTTGGCACTACTTAGTTCCTGGCAGGAATTCTAATGTAATTGTCTTGGCAAACTGCATTGCAGTCAGCTGTGAATTTTTTTTTTTTTTTTTTTTTTTTGCTTCTGTTTGGGTCACAGGATGCTTCTTTGTTTTGATGATTTCAAAGCCGTGTTTTTTTTTTTTTTCCGTACGGGGAGCCAGCCTGCAAAGGGTTGACTGGACAATAAAGAAAGAGTAATTCTGGGGGGCGCCTGTGGCTCAAAGGAGTAGGACGCCTGCCCCATATGCCAGAGGTGGCAGGTTCAAACCCAGCCCTGGCCAAAAAAAAAAAAA
>NW_003852446.1:7328531-7349143 GCF_000181295.1 Otolemur garnettii
GCTTGAGCCACAGGCGCCGAGCCTTCTTTCACATCTTTTAAGAGGGTCTGGAATTCACTGCTTCTCAACCCTAGCTGCATATTAGACTCTTTCTCCTGGGAGAGCTTCCACAAAATATCCATGTCCAAGCATTTCTCCCAGAGATTGAGGTGATTAGGCCCAGACATCTCTATCTCTTCAAAGCCCTATTGATTCTACTGTATGTCCAGGACCAAGACCTTTTGGCAGTATCAACAGTATGAGATGGCAGGCAATAATCCAGAGTGTGTTATGACACAGATAACTTGGCTTCTGCCCTAACAGTTTCGATGCAGAAGGTTGGGGCTGGGCTCTGGATCACACTTTGAACAAGCTCCCATGCGATGCTGCTGCTGGTCAGCTAACCCCACCTTGCGTGGTACTGTTTTGCATGATTAGCAGTTAATGCAGACCATAGTAAAATGCAGGATGATAAAGTCCACAAATAGTTTGATAAGAAGTTAAGATGATACGTGAGTTCTAGTGTTGGGTTTTATTTATTTATTTATTTTGAGACAAAGTCTCACTATGTCGCCCTGGGTAGAATGCCATGGCATCACAGCAACCTCAAACTCTTGGGCTTGAGCGATTCTCTTGCCTCAGCCTCCATGTAGGTGGAACTACAGGCGCCTGCCACACTCTGGGCTATTATTTTTGTTGTAGTTGTCATTGTTTAGCTGGCCCTGGCTGGATTTGAACTTGCCAGCTTTGGTGTATGTGGCCAGTGCTGTAACCACTGTGGTATGGGTGCTGAGCCATAGTGTTGGGTTTTAAAAAAAAAGACTTCAAAGACTACAGATTTTTTTGTAGTCAATATGTAGTTGAAAGTAGATGTGTTCTGAGAGTAGAAAAGAAAGCCTAAACCAAGAAACATCTGATAACAGAAGATGTCAGTGCATTGAGCTCTTTGAAGTTTCTTAAGTCTAGGTTTATATTCTGTCTAGACTGGCTTAGTTTGTCAAACTATTAGGATTCTTAGTAATTGGCACTGTTAATTTGAAAATGTGAAACTGGCTGGGCGCGGTGGTTCATGCATGTAATCCTAGCACTCTGGGAGGCTCAGGCCAGTGGATTGCTTGAGCTTAAGACTTTGAGACCAGTCTGAGCAAGAGCAAGACCCCCGTCTCTACTAAACATAAAAAAATAAGTCAAGCCTTGTGGTGGGTGCCTATAGTCCCAGCTACTTGAGAGGCTGAGGCAAGAGGATCACTTGAGCCCAGGACTTAAGGTTGCTTTGAGTTATGACACCATGGCTCTGTACCCAAAGCGACAGAGTGAGACTCTGTCTCAAAAAAAAAAAAAATTTGTGAAACTGGATACTTTCAATGGCTTTCATTTCATTTCATTTTTCTTTTCTTTTTTTTTTTGAGACAGAGTCTTACTATGTTGCCCTCAGTAGAGTGCTGTGGCGCCACAGCTCATAGCAACCTCCAATTCCTGGGCTTAAGCAATTCTCTTGCCTCAGCCTCTCAAGTAGGTTGAGACTTACAGTTGCCTGCCACAATGCCCAGCTATTTCTTTTTATTTTTTTAGTTGCAGTTGTTTAGCAGGCCCCGGGCTGGGTTTGAACCCACCACCCTCTGTGTATGTGGCTGGTGCTGTAACCACTGTGCTATAGGTGCTGAGCCTTTCATTTCAATTCAATTCAATTCATTTAGTTATTTGTTTATTCATTTATTTAGACAGAGTTTCACTATGTCACCCTCGGTAGAGTGCTGTGGTGTTACAGCTCGTAGCAACCTCAAACTCTTGGGCTTAAGAGATTCTCTTGTCTCAGCCTCCCGAGTAGCTGGGACTACAGGCACCCACCACAATGCCTGGCTATTTGTTGTTGTTGTTGTCGTCCTTGTTTAGCAGGCCTGGGCTGGATTTGAACCCCCCAGATCTGGTGTATGTGGGTGCATGTGGCCAGCGCCCAACCACTGGGTGCCGAGCCGGCTTTCATTTTATTAATGTCTCACTTTCTCTCCTTTTTTTCTTTCTCTATTAAAAAAAAAAAAAGAAATAAACATCTCCCTAATCTTCCAGAGATCTGGAGGACAGTGCTGTGAACTGAGGGAAACTTCTAGAAACCCTGCTTTCTCTATCCTGGTGCCTGTCAAAAGACTTTCCAATCCCTTCCTCCTGAAACCCAGACTTATATTTCTTTTTCTTTTAATTTTTAAAAAAAATTTGTCATCCTCAGTAGAATGCTGTGGCATCACAACTCACAGCAACCTCCAGCTCTTGGGCTTAGGGGGTTCTCTTGCCTCAGCCTCCTGAGTAGCTCGGACTATAGGTGCCCACCACAATGCCTGGCTATTTTTTTATTGTTGCAGTTCGGCTGGGACTGAATTCGAACCCGTTACCCTCCGTATATGGGGCTGGCACCCTACTCACTGAGCCACAGGTGCTGCCCAAGACTTATATTTCAACTTCCATGTGTGTTTAGCAGATACCTCCAATGAATCTAACATGATTATTTCTTCATTAAGGGTGACCCAAAGCAATGCCACCACCAAAGTCCCCTCTGCCCCTCATCTTTCACCGTGCTTTGTCACAGTTGATGGGGACAGTGTTCTGAAAGCAGAAGTGCTACAGCTGTCCTAGAGCCACTGGCTCCTGCAGGCTTGCAGTCAGTCTATCTCTGTCCCTGTCATCTCTCATTGTCTTTATACTGTGGTCCATCTGCCACCTCAGTAGGCTGCTTCTCCAGTTCCAGCTGACTAAGTAGTTAAATATCTCACTAAATCCTAAAGGCCCTTGCAGCTCTGTCCTGCCTACCACTGTACCATGGACAGCAGTTCCAGTTGTACAGAGGACTTAGAAATATTCCCAGAAGGGGGTTTTTGAGTAGCAATACCTACTTGGAAATTGCTTTTGAAAGCAAAAAAGTAAATTAACATAGTTAAAAAGCCTACACTGGTCTTTCTCCTTTTCCACTTGGTCAACTGGGACACATCCTTAAGGTGCCTTTCCTGAAACCTCACCTGGGCTCCGTTGGGGAATATTCATCTTCCACAGCCTGTATATGGCCTGGCTTCTCCCAGTTAATGATCCTTTTGTGGTGCTGAGTAGCCCGATCCTGGTCCTCAGCCACCTTTTTTCAGGTTCACTATTTTCACCTCTTGTTTTTCTTATGTTCTTGCTAGAGCCACCCAAGTGGTTAAGGGATAACATTTCTCCCTGTTTTTTTTTTTTTTTTCAGTTTGGTGGGGCTGGGTTTGAACCAGCCACCCTCGGTATATGGGTCTGGCACCCTACTCACTGAGCCACAGGTGCCACCAACATTTCTCTGTCCTTCCTTCACTCTAGGTCTCTCTCTTCCTTTGCTGCTGGTGGTGATAAAGGGGGAAAGGAAAGATTATCTAATCACTTTTCAGGTGTAGATGAGTTTGTGGTGTCTGGGCCTGAACTTGATTTCATTAAGGGTTAAAGGTGAAAAATAACTAGTTTTATTTATTTTTCAATCCAGGCACACTACTTATATTCTCTGAACAGAAGGCATTGTCTAATTTTGTATTTTTCAAATGTTTCCTTAACCACAATTTACAGTATGTAATACAAAGTAATTTTATATCATAACCCTGGAAATACACATCTATCTATATGCAATACAAATACATGCATATAATTGAAACAAAAATTGTATCAGACACATCTTACTGCATGTGATACACTCAAGCATATTTATTTCACAAAAAAGGGCTGATCAGATCCACTAAATTAGGGGTTAAGAGACTGTCTGTAAGGAGTTGCATAAAGTCACCTTTTTTTTTGGTTTTTTTTTTTTGCAGTTTTTGGCCGGGGCTGGGTTTGAACCCACCACCTGTGGCATATGGGACCAGTGCCCTACTCCTTTGACCCACAGGCCCCGCCCAAGTCACTTTTTGGTAATGCTTTAAAAATATAAACCTCTATGGAGGGCGACATAGTGAGACTCTGTTTCAAAAAAAATAAAAAATAAAATGAAAATATAAACCAGTCTTAGCCTGCAGGCTTTACAAAAACATGCTGTGGGCTGGATTAGATTTGCAGGCTGTTGGGCTGGAGTTTGCCACTCCCCCACCCCCTACAAAATTAATTTACCCACCACTGGCTTTTGCAGTGGGGGGGGGGGAGTGGCTCTGGTTTTAACTCTGAAGGTTAATTGAGAGAACCCAGCTTGCCTTTTTCCATCCTCCCTTTCTCTTAAGGCAGTGGTTACTAAACCTGGCAGAATCACCCTGGGGAACTTAAAAAAAAAAAAAAGTAAGATTCAGGGCAGGGCTTATCTCAGGCCTGTAATCCTAGCACCCTGGGAGGCTGAGGTGGGTGGATTGCCTGAGTTCAGGAGTTTACAGAGAGACCAGCCTGAGGAAGAGCGAGACCATGTGTCTAATAAATAGCCGGGCATTTTGGCAGACACCAGTAGTATCCCATATCCTAGCTACTTGGGAGGCTGAGGCAAGAGGATACATTGTGCCCAAGAGTTTGAAGTCGCTGTGAAAAATAAGATTTACAGAACTGCTACTAAATCATTTTCTTGGTCCAAGAACCAGTTTTGAAAACCCTAGCATTTGGTGCTGCTCTTTAAATCTTTCATAAATGAATGGTAGCCTCTTCCCCTAAGAAGAGGCCCTGGCTTGGTGCCTGTGGCTCAAGAGGCTAAGGCGCCAGCCACATACACCTAGGGTGGTGGGTTTGAATCCCCAGCCCGGGCCCGCCAAACAACAATGATGGCTGCAACCAAAAAATGGCCAGGCGCTGTGGCAGGCGCCTGTGGTCCCAGCTACTTGGGAGGCGGAGGCAGGAGACTCGCTTGAGCCCAGGAGTTGGAGGTTGCTGTGAGCTTGATGCCATGGCACTCTACCCAGGGGGGATAGCTTGAGGCTCCGTCTCAAAAAAAAAAAAAAAAAAAAAAAAGAGGCCCTAAAAAGAAAGCAAACAGATTAACTATGTAATTTAGAGAAATAAAGAGTGAGTGGTCTTTTCTCTTAATGGAGAAAAAACATTTTTTTTGAGTACCGTGATACAATTCCTAACCTTAAAATTACACTTTCTTTTTCTTTCTTTTTTTTTTTTAATTACACTTTCCTTTGTAGCTTTGCCAATTTGAGAATTTACCCACATGGATTGGTGCTGCTGGACCTTCAAAGTTATGACAGTGATGCACAGAGCAAAGAAGAAATTGACAGGGTCAGTTGCTTGTTCCTATTTTCTCAAGTGTTTATACACTTAGCTTGATGACATTAAACTTGTTTTCTCTTAATTGCTGACTTCCCAGTTAACTTAATTTTAAACTCTCTTCCCTCCAGATAAGTGGTTTTAGAAGAGTAGTAGTTGTCCTCAGTTGTTTTTAGGGGCCTGGTTGTCAGCTTTCTTCTTTAACTGCTTGAGTATGTATAGTGATTTTACTTAGCACTGGAGAGAATATATAACACTCATTCCCAGAACCCTTTAGACTTCTCTTCCCTGTTAGTCTGCTGTTGAGACTAAGGTTAGGTCAGCACCATGAGAGACAGTGGGAGGGTGGAATTGGGCCAGGCATGGAGGCTGCCGTAGGGATGGGGTGGGGCAGGTATATGTGTCCAAACTGCATAGCTCTGTTAATATGACCTCAGTCTTCTGGTCTGTAATTTAGCTGTTCCATGCAGCTCATTCTATAAGCCCACTGATTTCTTTTAATTGTAGCTTTTGAACAAAGTTGAAGAAAGAATGAAAGAATTGAGTCAGGACAGTACTGGACGAGTAAAGCGGTAAGTACACTCACTCTTGAATGTCCTCTTATATTTATTTAATCAGTGAAATAATCAGAATGGCGGTGTTATCCCCAGTAGTGTCTGCTTAAAAATATGGGGAAGATCAAAATCAGTATCTGTTTCTGGCAACACAGTGAAGTGAACTACTGAATCCCTCATACCAAAACAAGACAAAATGTATAAGTTTGTGTGCCCGTTTGCGCGCAAACACAAAAATACTGGATAAAATGAAACAAAGGCAGAAAACAGATAGGGAGTGACTTCAAGGAACTGGAAATGTGTAAAGCTGAGACCTAGATAAGGCCACTGCCTTAAGGAGCTTAAACTCCCAACCCCCACCCCCTTCAGGAAGAAGTAAAGGATACTTGTCTCAGTTCAGGGTTCTGGGCCCCAGAGTAGATTTAAGCAATTTTAAGAGACTTCTGATAGGGTAGGGTACTAAAATTTGCTTCAAAGCTTTCAAGTAAAAACTTGAGAGACCATCTACTTTAAGCTGCCATGAGTAGATTCTTTTCTTTTTTTTCTTTTTTGAGACAGTGTCACTCACTCTCCCTGAGTAGGGTGCTAGAGTGCCATGACATCGTCATAGCTCACAGCAACCTCAAACTCTTCTTGAGCAATCTTCTTGCCTCAGCCTCCTGAATAGCTGGAACTACAGGCACCTGCCACTATGTCTGGCTAGTTTTTCTATTTTTAGTAGAAATAGGGTCTTGCTCTTGTTCAAGCTGATCTCGAATTCCTGACCTCAGGTAATCCACCCACCTCAGGCTCCCAGAGTGCTAGAATTACAGGCGCAAGCCACCACTCCAGCCCATAGGTAGATTATTTTCCACTGATAATGAAGAAATGAAGATTTCCCTGTCTAATGGGGTAGGCATTAGCCATGTGTGTCTATTTAAAGTTCATTAAAATAAGTCAGCTCCTAAGTGGCATTAGCTTCATGTCAACAGCTAGTGGCTAGTGATTGCCATGTTGGACAGTATAAATGTGAAACATTTTCCTTGTCAAAGTTCTGTTGGACAGCCCTGAAGTGTTTGCCAGTGGTGTCAGACTTTTAAAAGAACTTTGAAAAGGCTGGTCGCGATGGCTAACACTTGTAATCCTAGCACTCTGGGAGACTGAGGCGTGTGGATCACTTGAGCTCAGGTGATCAGATCAGCCTGAGACCCCTGTCTCTACTAAAACTTGTTCAAGATCAGCCTGAGACCCTCGTCTCTCCTAAAATAGAAAAATTAACTGGGTGTTGTGGCGGGAACTTGTAGTTCAGCTGTTTGGGAAGTTGAGGCAAGAGGATTTCTTGAGCCCAAGACTTTAAAGTTGCTGGGAGCTATGATGATGCCAGGGCACTCAACCCCAGGGCGACAGAGTGAGACTCTATCTCAAAACAAACAAAACAAAAAAAACTTTGACAGAAATAGCAATTTTAGCATTTGTTTGAATTAATAGGGTCTGGTATGTCATGGGAACTAACAAGTATGTTAGATACATTGCAAGGAAGTTTACTCTTGTCCCACCGTGGTGGCCTCTCATTAGGCAGTAAGGCATAGGAGGCCTGTCCCTTGTTCATAAAGTTAACATTATAGACTGTTTTCTCTATTCCATAGCTCTTTTGAGAAGCGAGAGTCCTTATTGGCAAGAGCTAGGATGTGTAGTAGTACTTAATGACTAGGTACGGTAAGTTTGCTCAGCTCATGGGAAAGCTCTAGGGCAGATATAAGATAACAAGGTAATTACTTACCCTCCTATAGGTAGAATGAAAAGCAGAAACCTTAAAATGAAAAGAAGGTAACATACTGCAGAACTTGCCCACTCTCTTAGGATCTGTCAGCACACCCAGAGTCTCCTGCCTTACTAAAGCTTTGGGGCCCTCAGCCATATCTCACCTCCTTTCCTATCCTTTAGAACACATCCACATTCACACCACTTTCTGGGCATTTCATATTTTCCTGTCCACAGAGTTTTCCTTGTCTTGAGCCATTTGAATTTAATGTGTTCTCAATGTTTCTTGGGGTGTGAGAAGATGTCTTAGGTGGTAATGAATTGGCCCTCAGCAAAATATAGTCTGATTTTAATCAAGGTTATTTCTAGGAGTGGGGAAATACACTTATGGGCTTCAGCATTCATGAGAAGTCTTGGCTCTTTGGGCTATTTTTGGTGTAGGAGTTTTCTAAGTAGGACAGAAGTTAGGCTTTAGATTTTCAGTTCAAAATACAGACTTAGGCTCGGTGACTGTGGCTCAAGTGGCTAAGGCGCCAGCCACATACACATAAGGTGGTGGGTTTGAATCTAGCCCAGGACTGCCAAATAACGACGATGGTTGCAACCAAAAAATAGCTGGGCGTTGTGGCGGGCACCTGTGGTCCCAGCTACTTGGGAGGCTGAGGCAGGAAACTCACTTGAGCCCAGGAGTTGGAGGTTGCTGTAAGCTATGGTGCCATGGCACTCTACCCAGGGGGACAGCTTGAGGCTCTGTCTCAAAAAAAAAAAATGCAGACTTATTTTTGCTTATCACAGTTTTTACATGTTTTCTTAAAATAAGAGCAAAAAGAATGAGAAATTTGGGTATACCTTGTAGGCTTTGTTTTTGGCCTCAAAAGGACAAGGATTATACTTTTTTTTTTAATTGAGGATTGACACTATTAAGAGATCAGATTATTAACAAATAACTCACTAATATCCGAATTTTTTCCCCTTTGCAGATGAATTAAATCTGCATTTTCAACTAAGAAGCTATGAGGTTTACTTGAATATATTTTCACATTCTACTTGCATATGAAAAGGAACAAGAAAAGTCACATAAGTTTTATTTAAAAAAAAAAAAATTCTTGAAAATTGCAGTTATCTGAGGCCCAGGACACATTTCACCCGACTTTCTATAGTCCGGTTTCAGTTTTTAGCAGTAAAGGTTGAAACAAGTTCTGCAGGGCTCCAAAATGTCTCCTGGTAGTCATGGTAAAGAGATGCACTTTATCCTAGGTTAAGTACTTCATCAAGATAATTGATTTATCTTGTTAAGATACATCCTGTTAAGATCCTTGTTTCTATACTAGTGTTGTAAGAACTCTTCCCGTGGGCCTATGCACTGGTGACAGAATTGAGAATAGGCATTTGTTTATTTTCAGTGAGTTTGTCAGTAATTGCCTATAGCAGTGTCAACCAGGGGATGGGCTTCCTCCCCTGAAAGTGAGTGACTTTGTGTCTGTCACCTTCATCCAGTGCTGTGGTTGGCTTGTTCACTCACCTCTACTCCGCACCATTAGGGGTAGAAGAAACACCCTCCAAATCCTACTTGCCTGTTCTCTGGGGGGGGGTATCCTGATTGGTGTTACACATTTTAGAATTTACGAGACACACCCCCCCCGCTTTGCCTAACATTCTGAAAGCTGAATTGGTTAAGTTAGGAGTTGTTAGGATTAAATGAGAGTTGGTGGGAGTTTGCTTTGTCAGTGTCCGTGTCCTTTGCAGATGTTAGTTTCCTTATAGAAAGCTTGTCTTATAACAGGCTCACACTCTATGTATTCTTGGAAGCAGGTGAGTGAGGATCGGAAAGAGACACAGGAGTGAGAGGCAGCTTATCCCAGCATCTGAGGTGTCTGTAGCTGTACATCATGGCGTTGTACTGTTGAACGCTACCGTGTTTGAGAACACATGGCGTGCATGAGGTTGTGTTCTGTGTGCAATGAGTTCTCATTTTCTTTGTGTTTAGTTACGATTTGCCAAACCCCCTTTCCAGGTCTCTCTTCCTTTGTCACTTAGTGTCCTCTGCTGGTAGTTTCTGGTACATTCACCCTGTCAAAAATAATATTTATGAAAGAATAGAATCAGAAAATTGTTATTTTACAGCTACTCTAGTAATAATTGGTTCAGGTAATAATCTTGTAGATGCTAAAACCACTGGTAAAGGTTTGTTTTGAGATTAGGACATTTATCTGGTTTCAGGGGGCCGCCCTATGGCCTGATTAGTAATTTCAAAGGGTAAAAAAGGTACCTTTGCAAAAAAGGAGAGATGCAGTGACTACTACTTTAACCAAGTGACCACACACTTAGCATCACCAGTAACAGCAAAAGTATATGTCCTGTGTTTCTGATATTATGCCTGTGTCTAATCATAAGGAGACCATCAGGTACACCTGCAGGAGGGTTTTTTGTTTGTTTTTAAATACAACATCTGGTTTGGACTTTTAAGAGATAACAATGCCGTGAAACATACCAGGAAAAAAAAGAATGTGCTAGGTTACGTGAGGGTAAAAAAGGAAAAATAGGAAAATTCACTGTATGAACCTGTATTCAAGAGCACAATAGCTATAAAGGACATAATTGGGACAATTGAGGATACTTGAAGATGGATTCTGTACTAGGTAGTGATATCACATCCATGTGAACTTGTGTGACTGTGCTAATGGCAATGTGGTATATAGGAGGTCTTAAAAGACAGACAACCTGCTGGAATAGTTGGTGAAGTGTGAGGTCTACAGTGACCATTTTTCTCCTTCAGCTTTTTATTAGGGAAAATTTAAAGTATACCATAAAGGTTTTTGGGGAAAGAAGAAAAAAAACAAACTCCTTTGTATAATAGTGGTTGACATTTGGTAGTGGCCATGATTGGACTAAAAGTCCAGGCTTTGTCAGGAGTCTGCCTGTAGTCAGCTGGCTTTCTTTTGTACACTCTTCATCCCAGCTCCTTTTGTAAGGAAGGGTTCTCGTAAAGCACAGTCCTGTTTCCCCTCTTTTTCCAGATTACCACCCATAGTTCGAGGAGGGGCCATCGACAGATACTGGCCCACTGCTGATGGACGCCTAGTTGAATATGACATAGATGAAGTGGTGTATGATGAAGATTCACCTTATCAGAACATTAAAATTCTACACTCGAAGCAATTTGGAAACATTCTCATCCTTAGTGGGGATGTTAGTAAGTACTCCATCCTTGCCCTGATCAAGTAACCACCTTTTCCTAACAGTGCTGCTGTGGATTTGCCAAGTTTGCCTTTGATTCTGTTGTTCTTTGAGATGTACCTTTATATCATATTAATTTGTGGATTGTCTGGGCTTTCTTGTAAACTTTGTCTTGAATTTGCTTTCTCAATGATGAGTTTTTGGATTGGATTTCAAAAGAAAATGCAATTGCTAATTTAATAAAAACTGTTACGGAAAATTTCAAACCTGAGTAGACAGAGTAGTGTGATGAGCCCATATGTATGCACCACTGAGCATCGGTAGTTATCAATTCATGGGCAGTCTTATCCCTCTCATTTTGAAATCATATTTTGTCTGTTAAGATGTAATTAAAAAAAAAATTATTTAGCAGCACCTTCTTGAGTAGATTTTCTTCCCATAAACTAGTGTCATTTGTGTTAGGTGTCAGATGATCAGGGTTGATGAAAAGTCCTCAATCCAAAAAAAAAAAAAGATTGAAAATGAAAATTTTACATTTTAGGCTAGATTTCAGCACTTTTCTTGTGCGGTGAGGTCAGGGATTTTGTGTGTTTACACAGAGTTACTAGTTTGGATCTTTGTTTCTCTTTTCTAGATTTGGCAGAGAGTGATTTGCCATATACCCGGGCCATCATGGGTAGTGGCAAAGAAGATTACACTGGCAAAGATGTACTGATTTTAGGAGGCGGAGATGGGGGCATTTTATGTGAAATAGTCAAACTGAAACCAAAGATGGTCACCATGGTAGAAATATCCTTTGTTGTATAAGAGAACCGAATGATTTCAGTGGACTGCTTTTCTTTCCTTCCTGCTCATAGTGTCTTAAGACTCAAGTTATCAGGCTTGGCACCTGTGGCTCAAGTGGCTTAAGGCGCCAGCCACATACACATAAGGTGGCGGGTTCAAATCCAGCCTGGGCCCGCCAAACAACAATGATGGCTGCAACCAAAAAATAGCTAGGCATTGTGGCGAGCGCCTGTGGTCCCAGCTCCTTGGGAGACTGAGGCAGGAGACTCGCTTGAGCCCAGGACTTGGAGGTTGCTGTGAGCTGTGATGTCACAGCACTCTACTCAGGGGGACAGTTTGAGGCTCTGTCTCAAAAAAAAAAAAAAAACTCAAGTTATCACAGACTCTAGGCAAAAGTTTTATATAGATTACCTTGAATAGATGTTTTCAATTTAGTATCAGTAGATTTTTTTTACGTGGCCACCAATAAAAACGCTGACGTAATCTAGTTGAGGATTAAAGAAGAAGTGACTTTGACACTGTGTCTACTACTCAACAATTTCTGAAATGGCTTTCCTAAACCATCTCAGAAGAAGAAAAGAAAATTCAGTTCCTTTTCAGTGTCTTTAGTTGTGAAGATAAAATCACTGTTTCATCAGGTGGCACCTGTGGCTCAAAGGAGTAGGGCGCTGGCCCCATATGCTGGAGGTGGTGGGTTCAAACCCAGTCCTGGCCAAAAATTGCAAAAAAAAAAAAAAGAAATAACTGCTTCATCATTTTTTAAACTTGTGACACCCAAATTAGTATTACAAAACTTTTATGTTTGTTAAAAGTATTATTATTCAGGCCAGGTGCAGTAGCTCACACCTGTAATCTCAATATCCTGGGAGGCCAAGGTGAGAGGATTGCTTGAGCTCAGGAGTTTGAGACCAGCTGGAGCAAGACCAAGACTGTGTCTCTACTAAAAATAGAAAAAAATTAGCCAGGAGTCATGGTAGGTGCCTGTAGTCCAGCTGCTTGGGAGGCTGAGTCAAGAGGATAGCTTGAACCCAGGAGTTCAAGATTGTTGTGAGCTATGCTGAGGGCACAACACTCTATCCTGGGCAGCCGAGTGAGATTCAGGACAGAGTCTTACTATGTTGCCCTTGGTAGAGTGCTATGGTATCACAGCTCACAGCAACCTCAAACTCCTGGGCTTAAGTGATTCTCTTGCCTCAGCTTCCCAAGTAGCTAGGACTACAGGTGCCCACCACAACACCTGGCTATTTTTTTGTTGCAGTTGTTACTGTTGTTTAGCAGGCCCAGGCTGGGTTTGAACCCGCCAGCCCAGATAATGTGTCTGGGGCCCTAACCACTGAGCTATGGGCACTGAGCTGATTTCAGAATTCTTTGATACACCCAGATTGTCCTTAACCTGTTTTGAACATTGACCAAATGGTGATTGATGGATGTAAGAAATACATGCGAAAAACTTGTGGTGATGTCTTAGACAATCTTAAAGGAGACTGCTATCAGGTAATTATATTTTCCAGGTAATGTATTTTTAAGTCAATTGATAATATGGATCAGAAATGTGCGTTCTTAAAACTGCCTTTATTACAATTGGTTAAGAAGATAGGCTATTTCTTTCTATAAGTCATATGTATTTAGGGTATGAGTCATATGTATTTAGGGTGCATGTGTACAAATGAAGAGAAACTGCCAACTCTAGATTATATGAGTAACATAAGTTCTTTTATATTTTTTGGAGACAGAATCTCACTTTGTCACCCTCAGTAGAGTGCTATGAAGTCATAGCTCGCAGCAGCCTCAAACTCTTGGGCTCAGCTGATTGTCTTGCCTCAGCCTCCCAAGTAGCTGGGAATATAGGCACCTGCCACAAGGCCTGGCTATTTTTAGAAACAGGGTCTCCCTTTTGCTCAGGGTGGTCTCAAACTCCTGGGCTCAAGCAATCTACCTGCCTCAGCCTCTCACAGTGCTAGATTATAGGCATGAGCCACCATGCCGGGCAGTTTTTCTATTTTTAGTAGAGACAGGGTCTTCAGGCTGCTCTTGAACTCCTGAGCTCAAGCAATCTACCTGCCTTGGCCTCCTAGAGTGCTGGGATTACAGGTGCGAGCCATCACGCCTGACCAGACGAGTTCTTATATAAAAGATGTCATATACTTTTTTATGACCTGGCAACCACAGGATCACCTTTTGACTCTATCAGAGATTACCTCTGCGTAATCTCTTTGAGCCCAGGTCTTTTAGAGGAAGTTAAGATATTTTATTGGTAGGTGTATATGATTAAAATGTTTGTGGTAGGGACAGTTACTTAGGAACAATTGCTTCTTGCTAATAAGCAGTTAGTTTTTGGCCTAATTTATATTGTAGGTGAAAAGTGACCCATCATTACAGTTTGGAGGATACATTTTGTATTGTATTTTTCAAGTGTCTATGTCTGATGCCCATATATGTTCATGGTGCTTATTAGAGCAAGATACTGACGCAAATACTTTTTTGTTGGACGCAAATACTTATTTTAACAATCTAAAATTTGTATCTTCACATTTATAGACAATTAGATGATTTATTTAATTTGTTAATATGTAAATTACCCCATCTTCCCTAATATGTGTACCTCTAAGTTTGATTGAATGGAACATGCATGTTATAATTCATTTTAAGTGGAGAGAGGAATTCTCATTAAAATGCATTTGTGATTGTTTTGTGGGCAGAAGAGAAAGAAAGATATTATTATACTGTTTAAAAATCTTTTTTTTTTTTTTTTTAAGACAGCCTCAAGCTATCCCCCTGGGTAGAGTGCTGTGGCATCACAGCACATAGCAACCTCCAACTCCTGGGCTCAAGAGAGTCTCCTGCCTCAGCCTCCCAAGTAGCTGGGACCACAGACGCCTGCCACAATGCCCAGCTATTTTTTGGTTGCAACTGTCATTGTTGTTTGGTGGGCCCAGGCTGTATTCGAACCCACCACCTTAGGTGTATGTGGCTGGCGCCTTAGCCACTTGAGCTACAGGCACTGAGCCACTGTTTAAAATCTTAAAGAAGGAGGGAAGAATTGAGTTCTTCTGAACTTTGGTAGAATTGTTTTAACAATGAGTTCTAAGTTTCTTTCTTTTTTTTTTTTTTTTTTTGAGACAGAGTCTCAAGCTGTTGTCCTGGATAGGTGCTGTGGTGTCACAGCTCACAGCAACCTCAACCACCTCTGGGGCTTAAGCAATTCTCTTGCTTCAGCCTCCCAAGTAGCTGGGACTATAGGTGTCCACTAAAATGCCCGGCTATTTTTTGTTGCAGTTATCATATTGTTGTTTTAGCTAGCCTGGCAGAGTTTGAACCCGCCAGCCCCAGTGTACATGGCTGGAGCCCTCTCCACTGAGCTATGGGTGCTGCCCCACCCTTTTCTTTTCTTTCCTTTGTTTTCTTTTTTTGAGACAGGGTCTCGTTCTGTTGCCTATAGCGCCATGGCATTTTCATAGCTCACAGCAACCTCAAACTCCTGGGCTCAAGTGATCCTCCTGCCTCAACCTTCAAAGTAACTGGGACTATGGGCCTACGCCTCCATGCCTAGATAATTTTTCCATTTTGGTAGAGGCAGTTTCTTGTTTTTGTTCTTGCTGAGGTTGGATAAAGTTGCCATTTTTTTGCAAATAACAAGCCAGACATTCTGCCTGCAGTGTTTAATCTTCACACCTCTACCAGTTGGCATTATTTCTGCTATATAGTGAAGAAGATGAAGCTTAGAGAGTTTAAAGGGGATTTATTTAAGGTTATAGGGTAACTTTAGAGGAGTGATTCAGCCTTCCATTTACCTGGCTTTTTATATGGCTTTCTTTAATGGATTAAGAAAAAAACAGAACCCAAACAAGAGTACACTGTAGTTATTGACTGTTAAGATGAAAGGAGAGATAGAAGTGAGAAGATTTACTAATAGCTTCTGAAAGCTACCCCTTGACCTGAAGGTAGATGGACAGATAGAAGTGAGATGATTTACTAATGGCCTCTGAAAGCTACCTCTTGACCTAAAGATAGGTCACCAAGGGCAGATGACAAGTAAGACAGTTGAACCTTTGAGACAAGGGGAAAGGGTTTTATTTCAAGTGGCACTTGTGCAAGTTGGTGCCTGAATGCGTCCATTTTCTTCCTCCGCCTTCTCTCTGAACAGCACAGCCACTGGGGGAACCTAGAACATTTTTCCAGGGCTGAGAGCTCTCAAGGTGGGGGTCTGGGTTCACTTCTGTGTAGGGTTGGGTGACAAGAGAGACCATCAGGGCCACCTTCCCCTAGGGCAGTGTTTCTCAACCTTCCTAATGCCTCGGCCCTTCAATACAGTTCCTGTGTGTGGGGACCTATAGGATGAGAACCACTGCCCTAGGGGCAAACAAGCCCTTTGGCCGTTAAAACCCCACTATTAACAATAATGTCCTCCAGGCTCATCCTTGTCAGGAATGACAGAATTTCTCTCTTTTTTTGTAGCTGAATAATACTCTGATGTGTGTATAGAAATAGGCAGTTCCTGAGGTATAAGCATCTGACTTGTGTACAACTCACACTTACTAATGGTAATAAGTAAATGTACCTGTTCCAACTTACATAAACATTCAAGAACAAACGTACAGAACAAGGACCTTACCTAACAAATGCAAACACTGTAATCTGATTTTTTTGTACCCTCATAATATCTGGGGGAAAAAAGAACCAACCTTCAGAGCCTATCTCCTTTGTAACCCGAGACTGCCTGGACCATGTTTTTCTTTATCCGTTTATCCACTGATGGACACTTCGGTTGATTCCATATCTTGGCTGTTGTGAATAGTGCTGCGATGAATATAGGAGTGCAGGTATCACTTGGATACACTGATTTCCTTTCTTATGAATAGAATGCCCAGTAGTGGGATTTTCAGTTTTTTTCTGGAAGTCTCCATACTGTTTTCCATAATGGCTATACTAATTTATATTCCCACAGTGAATATAACAGTGTAATAAGAGTTTCTTTTTCTCTGCATCCTTACCAGTAGTTATTTTGTCTTTTTGATAATAGCCATTTTAACTGGGGTAAGACACCTCGTTGTGGTTATACATTTTCCTGATGATTAGTGATGTTGAGCTTTTTTTTTATATGTTGGCCATTTATTTGTATGTCTTCTTTTGATGTGTATTTATTCAGTTTCTTTGCTCATTTTTTTTTTCTTTTTTAGAGGCAGAGTCTCACCTTGTCACCCTTGGTAGAGTGCTATAGCATCACAGCTCACAGCAACCTCCCAACTCCTGGGCTTGGTGATTCTCTTGCCTCAGCCTCCTGAGTAGCTGGGACTACAGGCACCCGCCACAATGCCCGGATATTTTTCTGTTGCAGTTTGGCCAGGGCCAGGTTCAAATCCACCACGCTCAGTATATGGGGCCAGCACCCCATTCACTGAGCCACAGGCACTGCCCATGCTCAGCTGTTTTTTTGTCACAGTTGTTGTTTAGCAGGCCTAGGCCAGGTTCAAACCTACCTGCCTTGGTGTATGTGGCCAGTACCCTACCCACTGAGCTATGGGCACCGCCTCAGTTATTATTATTTTTTGAGACAGAGTCTTACTCTGTCACCCTGGGTAGAGTGCTGTGGTGTCATAGCTCACAGCAACCTCAAACTTAACAGGTTCAAGTGATCATCCTGCTTTAATCTCCTGAGTGGCTGAGTCTGTAGGTGTCCGCTGTAACACCTGGATGTGTTTTAGTAGAGACAGGGTCTTGTTTTTGTTCAGGCTGGTCTGGAACTCCAGAGCTCAAGTGATCTACCTGCCTCAGCCTCCCAGAGTGCTAGGATTACAGGTGTGAGCCAGTGCCCCCAGCCCTTTGCCTAATTTTTAAAAAATGATGTTGCCTAGTTTTATTTTTTAGTTTTAATTAATTTTAGACATGGGATCTTGCTGTGTTACTTAATCTGGCCTGGAACTCCTAGCCTCAAGTAGTCCTCCCCCCTCAGCTCTTGAGTAACTGGGATTATCAGTGGGCACCACTGCACCTGGCTGCTTTGCCCACTGTTGAATGGGATTATTTGGGTTTTTTGCTGTTGAGTTCCTTGTATGTTCTGTATGCTAGTTCTTTGGCAAATACAAAGGCAGTCATCCCTTGGTACATTCAGGGGATTGCTTCCAGGACCCCCAGGTATAACTGAATGCACATACTCAAATCCCACAGTCAGCCCTTCATATAGGTAAATTTCGCATCCTCTGAATACTGTATTTTCCATCTACATTTGGATGAAAAAAGTCTGTGTATAAGTAGACCCTGCACAGTCCAAACCTATGTTGTATAAGAGTCAACTATTTTTTTCTTATTCTATAGGGTATCTTTTCACTCCGTTGTTTCTTTTGCTGTGCAGATGCTTTTCAGTTTTGATCTAGTCCCATTTGTCTGTTTTTGTCTTTGTTGGCTGTGCTTTTGCGTCTTAGCCATAAAATGTTTGCTTAGACCAATGTCCTGAAGCATTTGCCCTATGTTTTCTTCAGTTGCATTATAGTTTTGGGCCAGAACATTAGCCATAACCGTTGTCACTTTCTGCCAGGAAGCCTGCATTAAGTCTTTAATCTATTTTGAGTTGATTTTTGTATGTGATAAGCAATGAGTTTAGTTTCTTCTGTATATGGATATCTACTTTTCCCATCACCATTTATTGAAAAGCAGAGAGTGGTTGTCTATCCCTAGGCCCAGAGGTTCTTTGACAGTTTTGGCAACTGGTCTTCTGACTCCATAATGGGCAACCCCAAGGTCAGGAGTTATGGCGAGAAAGTGTTGACCTCCTTTAGAAATGCTGTCACACACATGGATAATCTCGAAGGCAACTTTGCTTGGTGCAAACTGTGCACAGTAGCAAACTGTGTGTATATCTTGAACTTCTGCCTCCTAGACAATGTGCTAATAATTGTCTTGGCAACCCACTTCAGCGAGAAATCTACCCTATCATAGATGCAGGCTTCCTGGCTGAAACTGACAATTGGTATGGCTAATGCCCTGACCCACAAGTACCAGTGAGTTTCCTGTCTGCTGTGTTGGTCCCAAGAGTCCATCTCCTTAAGATAGGAGGAGGGGGTGCAATACCCTCCCCGTAGACTCAACTCCTGTATAATAAAAATAAATTAAATAAGAAAAAATTTAAAAATGCTATTATTAAAAAAACAGGCCTTTTCAGCTGTTATTTGAGAAATGTTAAACAGAGTAATTATATTTTTAGAAAATGTTCCAAAGCCTCATTCCTTTTATAATAATATAATACCTTAATATAAAATTAAGGGTAGTATACATAACTAGAGATTAACTTTATGTATGTACAAAAATTGAGAATAATTCTCAGTCTTTTTAAATATTTTTTTATTTTTATTTTTATTTATTTTTTTTGAGACAGAGCCTCAAGCTGTCGCCCTGGGTAGAGCGCCATGGCATTACAGCTCACAGCAACCTCCAACTCCTGGGCTCAAGCGAGTCTCCTGCCTCCGCCTCCCAAGTAGCTGGGACCACAGGCGCCCGCCACAACGCCTGGCTATTTTTTTGGTTGCACCCATTATTGTTGTTTGGCAGGCCTGGGCTGGATTCAAACCCGCCACCTTAGGTGTATGTGGCTGGTGCATTAGCCACTTGAGCCACAGGCGCCGAGCCCATCCTTTTTAATTAAAACACTGTAGGTAAAATAAAATTACAACAGGGGAAACTACCTAAACAGAAAGGATTTTCTCAGAAACTTAAAAGTTATACTAAATGGCAAAAGTCATTTCTACTGAAACTAGGAATAAAATGAAGATGGTTAGTGCCCTTATTCAGCATTGGTTTTGAGGTAGGTAAGGCTGTAACTATACTGTAGGAAGATGAAAACAATACAATAACCAAATTGTTAGTGATGTGAATGTTAGAAAAACCTAGGAAACTTCTATGGAAAATTTAATTGAATTCATGAGGATTTGGTAAAGTGATTGGATAAAAACAGACTATAAGGTTTTTTTTCTATGCTAGCATGGAAATGTAGGGTGGGGAGGGGACCCTATTCAAACTAGTAATCAGGTGTTAAATTGGTAGAAATAAATTTTTAAAATTTCAGATTAATGTGAGGGTACAAACAATTAGGTTACAATGTTTGTATTTATTAGGAAGAGTGCCTGTTGTGAAGAGGTAAATCAACAAGGATGGTATTGTGAAATTGACAGGAATTATGTTACGGTGTTACTGAAAGACATCAAAGTCTGAGGAGGTGGAGAGGCATACAATATTTCTTGCATGGAAATAACAGAACTCTGTTTCTAAGTCTGGATAAAGGATATGCTTCTAACTTTTGACTCGATCTGTACAAAAACAGTGTGGATGAACAAAACGTGTATCCACTAATATTCTGAAATTAAAAAAATAGCCTGAAGTTGCGTGAGCTATGACACCAGGGCACTCTACTGAGGGCAACAAAATCAAAGCTTGTCTTTAAATAAATAAATAAAAATTGTATAGGTATTTGGAGAGATGTTAGGTGAAAATATCTCAAATTTAGAATGTGTGTGACTCAAGTTTTACAAAAGAGGACACATTTGTTTTCCTGTGTATGTGTGTAAGACTATGCATGTGGAAAATTATGAGCTTGTCAAATGGGATTACTATGTGGATCAAAGGCATCTAGGGTGTTAGTACTACCTGTATCATTGTATAGTTGGACGTACCTGATGCATTAAGTGAAGCATGTTATAAAACAATAGGATAGTAAAATTCAGTTTCTTGAACTTACGACTGTGAGGCTGTGTACGAGAACATTCATAGGAAAAACGATGGCATAGATTATTTTAGAGAAGGATGGCAAACTTTTGTTATATGTGAATATTTTCTACATGAGTTTTTTTGTAATTAGAAAAATAAAAGAGGGGAATAACACCTGTCTAAGGTGTTGCCTAGAGCCAGATGTATCTCTAGTAGAGCCTCAGTACTTCAAGGATAAGACAAACCTCCAACTTATTTTCCTGTTGGCAGGATCTGTATGACAATTTCAGCCCTTCACTGCTGTACTCTTTAATGACTCTGATGGTGGGAGTTATTTATTACTTGGCTTTGTTAGCACCTGTACTGAAAATGTCAGAGAAAATAGAAAAACTATAGGTTAATAGTTTAAGAAGTTACATGGAAAAATAAATCCATAAACGGTCAGTGCTTAGTATGGAAGAAAAATAGAAGATAATACAGGCAGTGGTAGAAGAGGGA
>NW_003852446.1:7350103-7351626 GCF_000181295.1 Otolemur garnettii
TGAGACAAAGTCTTGCTATATCGTCCTTGGTAGAGCGTTATAGCTCACAGCAACTTCAAACTCTTGGGCTGAAGTGATTCTCTTGCTTCAGCCTCCCAAGTAGCTGGGACTAAAGGCGTCCACCACAACACCCAGCTATTTCTTACTGCAGTTGTCATTATTGTCTAGCTGGTCCAGGCTGGATTCGAACCTGCCAATCTTTGTGTATGTGGCTGGCCCCGTAACCACTGTGCTATGGGTGCTGAGCCTAATTGGCATTTTATTTTTTAATTAATTTTTTTGGCATTTAAAATTTTATTACAATTTTTTTTAATTATATAATGTTCAATTAAAATGGACAAGTCTTTAGGAAAGAGACAAACTAGAAGATCCTAATGTGTTAAATACTGCTTCATCCAGTACATTGGCAACTAAATTAAAAATAGTTCCAGCCTAAGCAAGAGTGAGACCTTGTCTCTACTAAAAAAAAAAAAATTAGAAGAATTAGCTGGGTTTTGTGGTGGGTGCCTGTAGCCCCAGCTACTCAGGAGGCTGAAGCTAGAAGATCACTTGATCTGAAGAATTTGAGATTGCTGTGAGCTATGACACCAGAACTCTTGTCTCAAAAAACAAAAACAAATCAGTCATCAACACAATGAAGATTATTTATCATTCAGTTTCATTTATAGTAAAGGAAATCCACTACATCCTACATGCATAGTTTATGGCAGGACATTAGCAAATGAAACTATGGTTCCTAATAAATTAAAGAGACATTTCCAATCCAGACATTCCCACTTGTCCAAAAAGCTGGTGGAATATTTCAAATGACTTGTACTCAGTAATACTAAATAAAGAAGCACAACTACAGACTAAACATGCAGTGATACCAGATAAAGCAGAAGAAGCAAGTTGCAGAAATATTAGGAAAATGAAATCCCATACAGTTGCAGAATCCATTATTCTACCGGCCGGCTATTCAACTATAACAGTGTTTGGAAAAGTATAGTAAAAGGAAATTAAAAATTTCTGCTTTTAGATAATAAAATTTCTCAGTGTGTTAAGGCTTTATGTGAAAATACAGAATTTCAGCCTTGACGCTCGTAGCATAGTGGCGTAGCCACATACACCAAGGCTAGCAGGTTCGAACCTGGCCCAGGCCAACTGAACAACAGTCAAAACTGCAACAAAAAATAGCCGGGCGTTGTAGCGGGCACCTTTAGTCTCAGCTACTTGGAAGACTGAGGCAAGAGAGTCACTTAAGCCCAAGAGTTTGAGGTCATTGTGAGCTGTGACATCACGGGGCTCTATCGAGGGTGACATAGACTCTGTCTCAAAAAACGAATTTCAAGTAACATTTCATCTTATAGAAATAAATGTGTTTGGAATTCAGTTGGATGAATCTACTGATATTGGTGGTAAACCTCAACTTTTAGCGTTCAATAGATTTGTCTAGAAGAGAATTATAGAACAGTTTTTACTTAGCCACTCCAAAGAACAAAAGGCCAAGGGGTGTGTGTGTGTGTGTGTGTGTATATATATAT
>NW_003852446.1:7351656-7353262 GCF_000181295.1 Otolemur garnettii
TTTTGGCCAGGGCTGGGTTTGAACCTGCCACCTCTGGCATATGGGGCTGGCGCCCTACTCCTTTGAGCCACAGGTGCCACCAGGCCAAGATATTTTGGATTTGATTCATGATTACTTTAATTCTAATAACTTGTCTTGGGATTCCTGTATAAGTATTTGTATGGATGGAGCCCCATCTATGTCTGGAGGTATAAAAGGATTTGTTACACTTGCAGAAAAAAAGAATCCAAAACTTATTTTTACACATTTTCTCTACACAGAGAAGTGTTAGCATCAAAATCATTAGTGTCTGAATTACAAAAGGTCCTAGATGACACTATTAAAATAATTAGTTTTATAAAAAGACCATTACGATTAAGATTAATCGCAGAATTATGTTCCTTAATGGAGACTTCTCTTATGTAGCTCTTACTGCATATGGAAGTGAGATGGTTACCTTGAGGATGAGTTCTGTCAAGATTTTTTTTTGCTTTTGAGACTCAAGTCACCCTGGGTAGAGTGCTGTGACATCATAGCTCACAGCAACTTCCAACTCTTGAGCTCAAACAATCCTCTTGCCTCCGTTTTTGTACTTCTAGTACAGGTGGGGTCTCGCTTTTGCGCAGGCTGGTCTGGAACTCATGAGCTGAAGTGATCCACCCATCTTGGCCTCCCAGAGTGCTGGGATTATAGATGTGAGCCACTGTGTTCAGCCAGAGTTCCATCAAGTTTTATGAATTAGCCAGGCACAGTGGTTCATGCCTGTAATCCTAGCGTTCTGGGAGGCCAAGGCGGGTGGATCCGTTGAGTTCACAAGTTGGAGACCACTCCGAGCAAGATTGAGACCCCCATCTCTACTAAAAAAATGAAAAACTGAGGGAAGAGGATTGCTTGAGCCCAAGAGTTTGAGATTGCTGTTGAGCTGTGATGCCAGGGCACTCCACCAAGGGCCACAAAGTGAGACTCTCTCAAAAAAAAAAAAGTTTATGAATTAAAAGTAGTATCAGCTGGGTGCAGTGGCTCATACCTGTAATCCTAGCATTCTGGGAAGCTGAGGTGGGTGGATAGTTTGAGCTTAAGAGTTGGAAACCAGGCACAGTGCCTGTAGCTCAGTGGTTAGGACGCTGGCCACACACACTGGGGCTGGTGGGTTTGAACTTGGCCCTGGCCTGCTAAACAACGATTACAACTACCACAAAAAAACAGCTGGGCGATTTGGTAGGCACCTGTAGTCCCAGCTACTTGGGAGGCTGAGGGAAGATAATCACTTAAGCTCAAGAGTTTGAGGTTGCTGTGAGCTGTGATGCTACAGCACTCTACCAAGGGTGCTATAGTAACACTCTCCCTCCCCCCCCCACAAAGAAAATTGGTTTAAATGCATGTACAGCAGCAAATTTAAGTATTGCAGAAGAGGAAGAGTTAATAGAAATAAGAGGACTGCAATGAAAATATTCAACACATATTACAACCTTTTGGTTATCTCTCAAGGGTGAATTTCCAAATATCATTAAAAAAGCAATAGAAATACTTCCTTTTTTTTTTTTTTTTTTTTTTTGAGACAGAGCCTCAAGCTGTCCCCCTGGGTAGAGTGTTGTGGCATCACAGCTCACAGCAACCTCTAACTCCT
>NW_003852446.1:7353282-7361648 GCF_000181295.1 Otolemur garnettii
CCTCCCAAGTAGCTGGGACCACAAGCGGCCCGCCACAACGCCCGGCTATTTTTTGGTTGCAGCCGTCATTGTTATTTGGTAGCCTGGGCTGGATTCGAACCTGTCACCTTAGGTGTATGTGGCTGGTGCCTTAGCCACTTGAGCCACAGGCGCCAAGCCGAAATACTTGTTTTGTTATCTGCATCATACTTATGTGAAGTGAGCTTTTCTGAAATGAATTTATATATACATATATATTTTTTTTCCTTTTTTTTTTTTTTAAGAGACAGAGTCCTACTTTGTTGCCCTTGGTAGAGTGCTGTGGTGTCACAGGTCACAGCAACCTCTAACTCCTGGACTTAGGCGATTCTCTTGCCTCAGCCTCCCAAGGAGCTGGGACTACAGGCGTTGCTACAATGCCTGGCTATCTTTTATGTTGTTGCAGTTTGGCTGAGGCTGGGTTTGAACTTGCCACCCTTAGTATATAGGAATGGCGCCCTACTCACTAAGCCACAGGCACCGCCCCTAGAACCTTAGAAGAAGATTCAAGGGTATGCCTGTCTAAAATTAGACCTTGCAAAGAAGATACTGTAAAAAAAAAAATCAAGCTCAGATATCTCATTAAATGCAAAATTATAATAGAAAAGTTAATATAAATAAAGTTTTTTGAAGAATTTTAATTTTGTCTTTTTTTTTTAAGACAGAGTCTCCCTTTGTCACTCGGTAGAGTGCTGTGGCGTCACAGCTCACAGCAACCTCCGGCTCTTAGGCTGGGGGAGTCTTGGTGGTGATGGTGCATTTTGTTTGTGTTAATAAATAAATTATAAAAGGTATACTCTTTTCTTTTACTTTATTTTCATCAGTATTAAATATGCCATGGAAGTTAAACTATGAGTTCAAGTATGCCATGAGATTAAAAAAAGGTTGAAAAACACCGGTACAGAGTAACCACTTAGTTTTTCTGTGATAGACATGGACGAAAGTCCCCCCACTTTCATGTGGCGACTGCTGTGGACATAAGTCCTTTGCTAACATTTTTCTCCTTCCTTTACTAGTGTTGTTTAACTACGTCCATGTGTTAGCTCATTGATTTATTCCTGTTCTTTCTGGAAGGTTCTAATAGAAGACTGTATTCCAGTACTTAAGAGGTACGCCAAAGAAGGGAGAGAGTTTGATTACGTGATTAATGATTTGACGGCTGTTCCAATCTCTACGTCTCCGGAAGAAGGTAGATTGTGTTTTGGTTTTTAACCAAGATTTTTTCATGGAAATGTTTCCCTTAGCATCATGTGATAAAAGGATCTTAGAGATACTCAAGTTCTCACATTTTTTTTTTTAAAGGGAGTTAAATTGAAGCCTGTGGTAGAAAAGATGACTAGATTTGGACTTGGCTTTATTTCTTGTTCTGCCACTAAATGAGTTTAGAATTAACTCAGCCATTTCAAACAAAAGCTTAAAATGACTCATCACATCAGGACATTAAATTGTTTTGACAATTTATTTAAGTTATATGATTTTTTTTTTTTTTTGAGACAGTCTCACTATGTTTCCCTTGGTAGAGTGCTGAGGTGTCATAGCTCACAGCAACCTCAAACTCCTGGGCTTAAGTGATTCTCTTGCCTTAGCTTCCCAAGTAGCTGGGACTATAGGTGCCTGCCACAACACCTGGCCATTTCGAGGCAGGGCCTCTCTCTGGCTCAGGCTGGTCTGGAACCTGTGAGCTCAGGCAATCCACCCACCTCGGCCTCCCCAGTGCTGGGATTACAGGCGTGAGTCACTATGTGATTTTTTTAAAAAACCTATATTGGGGTAAACTGATGACCTTGCTAAACAACAAGAGACAATTCCCCTTCTCAAATCACTGCTGGTTAATGATTTCTCTATAAACTTGACTTCCAGCTGAGTTTGCAGACCCCTTTGAGTTTGACCCTTCTTGTTTGATGTTACTCCTTGCTTTCTTATTGAAAGCAGTTTTCTTTCAGATTTCAACCACTGCCTTTGTGTCAAATCTTTACTGGTATTGTGTGAGGAGGGCTAAGTAGATGCACATTTGATTTTGACCTTGCTTTGTGTGTGTATGTGTGTACGTGTACTGGCCATATAACCATACGTTATACCGTTGATGAATGAGCTCACTAATATTGGGTCTTAAGTTCGTGGCTTTTTCTTTTTTCTGTTTTTTTCACGTTGATGATTAGAGTGAATATTCGACTTTAGATGTTGTAGATGTGCACAGGCCCATGTTTATAAAAGTTACATTTTTTTTAAACATTCAGATTCCACATGGGAGTTTCTCAGACTGATTCTTGACCTCTCAATGAAAGTACTGAAACAGGATGGGAAATACTTTACACAGGTAAGATACTAAATTGGTCTTTCTCCAGGACGCTCAATAAGAATTTTATATTTTATGTTTTGAAATTGAATGTCTGTTCTTAAAATTTTCTTTAAAGGGTACAGTAGCATCATTGGATTATGTTCTTTTAAACAGTAGGTTTGTAAATAGCTGATGACCTGTCAGCTACTGGAAATTAATGAGTTTGTGTCTTGATTTATCAGTCTTGGTCTTTGGCTGTAGTGTAAGCTGCTACCACTAGATGGAGACACAGACGGTGATGTTTCTTTTTCCTTTTCTAGGAGACTCTTAATTCTAAAGCCCTTTCATTTGCCAACATACATTTTTATTAAATAGCTCTAGTTGTATGGGTGGCACCTCTGGCTCAATCAGTAGGGCACTAGCCCCATATACCAAGGGCGGCGGATTCAAACCCAGCCCTGGCCAAACTGCAACAAAAAAATTGCCAGATGTTGTGGCAAGTGCCTGTAGTCCCAAGCTACTCAGGAAGCTGAGGCAAAAGAATCACCTGAGCCCAGGAGTTGGAGGTTGCTGTGAGCTGTGACGACACTAAGGCACTGTACTGAGGGCAACAAAGTGAGACTCTGTCTCTTAAAAAAAAAAACAAAAACAGCTCTAGTTGTAATATGAACTCCTGCCACCAGATGGAAGCAGATTGTGCTGTTTTTCTCATTCTTACGGAATTCTTCATTTTAAAAGAAAGCTTATAGATTACATTTCTTTTTCTTTTTTGAGATAGTCCCACTCAGTCACCCTGGGTAGAGTGCCGTGGTGTCATAGCTCACAGAAACCTCCAGCTCTTGGACTCACACAATTCTCCTGCCTCAGCCTGTCGAGTAGCTGAGACTACAGTGCCCACTAAACACCCAACTATTTTTTAGAGATAGTGTCTTGTTCTGGCTCAGGCTAGTCTTGAACCTGTGAAGTCAGGCAGTCTACCCGCCTCAGTCTCCCAGAGTGCTAGGATTACAGAAGCAAGGCACCGCACCTGGCCCTATATTTATTTCTTGATATATAAAAAATATATATAACCTATTAAAATCTTTAACAAAGAGGCTGGGCGTGGTGGCTTGTGCCTGTAATCCTAGTGCTATGGGAGGCCAAGGTGGGTGGATCCCTTGAGCTCAGAAGTTTAGCCTGAACAAGAGTGAGACCCTGTCTCTACTAAAAAATAGAAAAACTGAAGCAAGAGGATCACTTGAGCCCAAGACTTGGAGGTTGCTGTGAACTATGATGATGCCATGGCACTCTACCCAGGGTGACAGAGTGAGACTTTGTCTCAACAAACAAACAAATGAATAAATAAAATTCTACAAATGATTGCCAAGGTAGCTAGTTTATGATCCATTTTATTTGATGCAAAATTTCCTTGATTAATAAAAGATAAATACTTAAGTAGTATTGCACTCTGGTGTCTGAGTTCTGCTGAGTTTACAGGAGAATTTGCTCCTTCACTTTTAAAAAAAAAATAATTAGTATATTGTATTTAAATGTCTGCAACAGGTAGCAGTCTTAACTTTGTTCTCCCAAGGAGGCTTTTATAGGCACAACTCTACCCTGGATATTTTATAGAGTCTGAGATTACTATTGTTGAAAACAACTTAGCGACTCTAAGACACCTTGAGTCAGGGTCTAGCCTATCCTATTTTCGTCCTTTTCCCTCTGCCTGTGAGACCTGCAGACTAGTGGAGATTAATCTTGGACTTTGCACTTGGGAACAGTGTTGGGAAGGTTTGAGGAGAGCAAACAACTACAAATGGATGTTTTCTCCCTGATATTTAGAAATGATTTTTTTAAACATGTTCTAGACCTGACTATTTAAAGCAGGGATCTACAAACCATGGGGCAAATCTGGCCTTTTGCTTGTTTCTGTAAAGTTTTCTTTGCACACTGCCATGCCTGTACATTACATAATGTCTGTGGCTTTTTTGGTGCTATAACAGCAGTGTTGAATAGTGCAGTGAGTGCTGTATGAGCAGCAAAGCCCGAAATATTTTGTTTGGCCTTTCACAGAGAAAGGTTGCTCCCCTGCTTTATAGGAAATCTGCAGTGAAACCTCAAATGAAAGCTTCTTACTATAAAAAAGCAAGTTGGACTTTTTTCATACGTGGATTTTTTTGTTTTTTTTTTTTGAGACAGTCTTACTCTGTCACTCTGGGTAGAATGCTATGGCATTATAGCTCATAGCAACCTCAAGTTCTTGGGGTTAAGGGATCCTCTTGCCTCAGCCTCCTGGGTAGCTGGGACTACAGGTTTCTGCCATGACACCTAGCTAATTTTTTTTTTTCTATTTTTAGTAGAGAGGTGGTTTTATTCTTCTTTAGGCTGGTCTTGAACTCCTGAGCTCAAGCAGTCCATCTACCTCAGTCTCCCAGTGTGCGAGGATTATAGGCATGAGCCACCACACAAAAGTGGGTATTTTTTTGAAGTGGAGCCTACATACCCATAAAATGTTTTATGTTTATATAAATATGAAGAAGGAAATCTCATGCAAGTTAAGTCAAGGAAGACTGTGAAGCTCTTTAACCAAGAAACTCAAAAAAAATTTGGATCCATTGCAAACCATCATGTAGTAGACAACAGGTAGAGTCAGAAAGTATAACTATCTTTTTTTATCCTAAATATTTGCCTACTGACTGCCATCAGTGGGGAGCTGTAGTCTTAGGATGGAAGATTGGCAGAAATTCTTGCTTAGAATACCACCAAACCTGTTCATCAATAGTAATGACCCAGGGTTTGATAACTTGCCTTGCTAACTGACTTTTACCAAAAATCACAAGGATTATGTCCAGGGCTATGCTGGTTTCCAAGAATTGTCCAAAAAGCATATTATGATGTGTTTTCCATTCCCACGTTCATTACAGTGGGAACCACAAAGCAATCTCGTAATGCCCGGGAATCATGCAGTACATTTGGCAGTTGACTATCACATGGTGAAATTCATAAGAACTAAGGGTATATACCAGTGGTTCTCAACCTTCCTAATGCCACAACCTTTTAATACAGTTCCTGTGGATCATGCATGACCCACAGGTTGAGAGCCATTGATACAGAGCTTCAAGAAGCAATATTTGCGTCAAGGAGCAGGCTGGTTTGAGGATGGATTGACACTGTTGCCACAGTGTAATGTTTGTTTTAACTGCCAAGTGACATGCTCACCTCCCTTGCTGACAACTGGAGTTAGATTAAGGATGGGATGGGAAATTGTTTGGTGATACATAAAAGCTAAATGCTCCTACCCCAAACTGCTTACATCACAGTGCTAACTTCATGATGTCTGTAGTATCACCAGTGCTGCCTGAAGGTAACCTTCTCAGCATGCATCATGGAGTGCATGGGAATGGAAGTGGGCCAGTGGAATTCTAGCTGGGGAGGAGGTGATTTTATGGAACTCGGAATCAGGTCCTGGAACTTGTCCCCCCACCAGTTAAAAAAACTGTAGGTTATTTGTACATACAGGTAAGTTATGATGCAAAATATGAGCAATCTTGAATCCCCTTCCCAATTTGAAAACTGAACATTACCAGCATCCTTGATGCATCTACAGTCCTCTCTAATTCCTGCCTGTCTTCTAGAAATAACCTATCCTTACTGTTATTCTTTTCTAGTTCTGCACATTTTTATGATGGTTCATATTTAAAGTGATTTTCCAAATTATTATATTATATTTGCTTGCTTCGAGCTTGATTTTATTTTATTTTTTTTTTAGAGACAAGAGTCTCACTTTGTTGCCCTTGGTAGAATGCCGTCGCATCACAGGTCATACTCTAGGGCTTGAGCAATTCTCTTGCCTCAGCCTCCCAAGTAGCTGGGACTACAGGCGCCCACCACAATGCCCGGCTATTTTTTTGTTGTTGTTGTTGTCGTTGCTGTTGCAGTTTGTCTGGGACCAGGTTTGAACCCGCCACCCTCGGTTGAACTTGATTTTAAAAAGTGTCATTAAGGGACAGGGTGTGGTGGCTCATGCCTGTAATCCTAGCATGCTGGGAGGCCAAGGCAGCTGGTGAAGACTGGTCTGAGCAAGAGCGAGACTCTGTCTCTACAAAATAGCCAGGTGTTGTGGCAGGCGCCTGTAGTCCCAGCTACTCGGGAGACTGAAGCAAGAGAATCACTTCAGCCTAAGAGTCTGAGGTTGCTGTGAGCTATGACAGCACAGCATTCTACCAGGAGGAACAAAGTGAGAATGTCTTTTAAAAAAAAGTGTCATTAAGGATGTATTCTTCGGCTCGGCGCCTGTGGCTCAAGCGGCTAAGGCGCCAGCCACATACACCTAAGGTGGCGGGTTCGAATCCCCAGCCTGGGCCCGCCAAACAACAATGATGGCTGCAACCAAAGAATGGCCGGGCGTTGTGGCGGGCACCTGTGGTCCCAGCTACTTGGGAGGCTGAGGCGGGAGACTAGCTTGAGCCCAGGAGTTGGAGGTTGCTGTGAGCTGTGATGCCATGGCACTCTACCCAGGGGGATAGCTTGAGGCTCCGTCTCAAAAAAAAAAAAAAAAAGGATGTATTCTTCTATATCTATTATTTCTTATAGTATGGAAATAACATATTCAAACTTAAGTGTAAAAGATGTAAATAATACAGGATTCATAAAATAAAAAGCAAGTATAAGGTACCCACACCTAATGTGGGGCAAGGAGACCTTTCTAGAACTGAAGCTGCTGAATTGGGATTTAACCACTAGCTGTGCTTCCCCACCCCCTGTCCCATCCCTTCCTCTCATCCTTAATAGGTGCTTACTTCTTTGCTGTTAGATTTTTGTTCTCTGTCTCCTGTGTGTTTTTCTTGAAAAGAAAAAGTCTTTCCATTTAAATGGAAAAGTGAAATATATCACATTACTTTTTTGGGGGGTAGAGCTCTATTTGTGGCAAGTTTTTTTTCCCCCCAACTGCTTGTTGACAATGTTGGGAGAGAACAAATTGAAACTTTCCTTACCACATTCTCTGTAGGAAGTCTTCCCATATACTCTGTACAAAGAGGGTAGAAAGAGTGCAGTGCCAATTTTAAGATGACAAGGAAAGCCATTTACTGTGCACCTTGGTGGCATTTCTATTCTATAGCTTCCCCAGTGGTGTGTGTTCTAAAAACAACTGGGCAGTGTTTTCTATTTGTGAATTTTAAATTACATGTGTGGTGTTTATATGCTCTCATGGTGAACTTGATGTTGAAACCAAATTATATGCTGGTGAAGGGCACTTTGACCATATCCCACTACAGGACCCTAGATGATGGGTTACTAAACAGGCTGCCCCTGAAGGACGACGTCATGCTGAGTGAATGTGCTAAGTTAAAACCACCAAGGCCAGCTCTCAGAATAGTTCTAACCTCTTGCCCGTGACTAGTTGGCTGGTTGGTTTTGAAATGCCATTCTCAGGAGTTCTTACATCACAGGCTGCCTATATTTGTAACTTTTGTTTTACATGGTACATGGCTATTTCAAGGCAAATTAGTAGTAAAGTTTTTAAGAAGAAATGGAACCAGCACATAGATTTAATAGTCCTGTGAAGGTTAAGAACTTTAGAGGTTAAAATGAAACATGTGGTATTAAATACCCATCTTGTTTCCTACCATAACGAAAAGCACTTGGAGGCAGATTGTGCTGAAATGATGGTAAACTCTACCCAAACTTACTGATTCAAAAATCTGCATTAACAAGATTTCCTGTGATTCACATGTACTTTAGAGCCATGCTTCTCCATCTTTAAAGCTAGGCAAATATATCCCATTCAGTAGCTCTGCTATATCTTGGCTGGCATCTCTAATTCTCTTCACCATTTTTCTCTCATGGTCACAGGATGGCTGCTGTAGCTCCAGATATCATTCAGATTATAGGCTGGAAGAAATTTGAAGGAGTGCATCCCCCCCCCCAGCTTGTTCAGTATCAAAAGCTTTCTCACCAGACCTTCATTATATCTCATTGACCATCCCTAGCTTCTGGGAATGCCATAAAAACGGATGATCAGAAAGGGAGAAAGGTTAGAATAATGAAGTCAAAGAGTTTTTTGTTTGTTTGTTTGTTTTTTTTTTTTTTT
>NW_003852446.1:7361668-7368322 GCF_000181295.1 Otolemur garnettii
TCTCCTGCCTCCGCCTCCCAAGTAGCTGGGAATACAGGTGTTTGCCACAATGCCCAGCTATTTTTTGGTTGCAGCCGTCATTGTTGTTCGGCGGGCCAGGGCTGAATTCGAACCCACCAGCAGCTCAGGTGTATGTTGTTGGCGCCTTAGCCACTTGAGCCACAGGCGCAGACTCTATCCAAGCTAATCTTAAAATCTAAGTGAACCTTTGCTCATATCTTAGCTTCCCAGAGTATGGGACTTACAGATGTGAGCCACCATGCCTGGTCAAACTCTTTTTTTTTTTTTTTTGAGACAGAGCCTCAAGCTGTCCCCCTGGGTAGAGTGCTATGGCATCACAGCTCCGCAACCTCCAAATCCTGGGCTCAAGCGAGTCTTCTGCCTCCACCTCCCAAGTAGCTGGGACCATAGGTGCCCGCCACAACGCCTGGCTATTTTTTTTGGTTGCAGCTGTCATTGTTGTTTGGTGGCCCGGGCTGGATTCGAACCCACCTCCTTAGGTGTATGTGGCTAGTGCCTTAGCTCCTTGAGCCACAGGCGCTGAGCCAAGTCAAAGAGTTTTTGATAAGGGATGCAGCTGGGGGATATCCCTGGCATATATATTCCAAAGAAACTTTTGTTCTCTTATGCCTTGAAATAAGTCCCAGATTTGGGCTTTCTAAAAAATTTTTTTTATTTTTATTTTTTGATTTTAGGATGTTATAGGGATATCAGTGTTTTGGTTAACGTGCTTTACTTTTGTACAATTCGAGTCAAGGTTATAAGTTGTGTCTATTCCAGATAGTATGCATCATGCCTGTTAGGTGTGAATTTACCTGTCCCCTCCTCCCCTCTTTCACCTGTTTGAGGAAAGCATGAGGAGTGAATATTGTTCTTTGTCAATATTTTAGACTCTTAGGAGGCTTATAGTTTAAAACTTTCTGGAAATCAAGAACACTGTCTTTTTGATACTTAATTTTCAACACAGTGGAGACCATTATTGAGAAAATTTACTTTGAATGGGTAGTGTGTATGAATCTCTGCTAAATTGCATGTGATACAATGACTGTGTCACTAATGAGAAATTGGCCTCTGCTTTGTATTGCTTCATACCCTAATAATTTGAAATGGCTTGGTAAATGAGGTAGAAGGATAATAAGCTAATGAGTCTATAAATAGAATTCAATGCAGTTTGTGAAAGTATAGAAGCCTTATCTCATTTTCAAAGATGAACTTTTATCTAAAGCTAGACTTATTCTCCAGAGACCTTCAGATGAGGGGACCCCTCAGTAGGACTCAGTCTTAACTATTTGCTTTTCTACGTTTGATTTAGGGGAACTGTGTCAATCTGACAGAAGCCCTGTCGCTCTATGAGGAACAGCTCGGGCGCCTGTATTGTCCTGTGGAATTCTCCAAGGAGATCGTTTGTGTCCCTTCGTATTTGGAATTGTATCCTTTGACCCTGACATTGTGTTTCCAGATCAGGGCATCCAGGTGAATCCTATGCCAATTTAATATTTTAAATCCCAGTAACAAGTGGAATTAGCTCTAGAATGGTATAAAGCCCTGGTTCTCAAACTTGGCTATGCAGTGGAAATCCCCCCTCACCCAGATTTAAAAAATGCTGGTTCCTGAGTCCCACCCACAGAAAATCTGGGGTGTGGCTTGCCATAGCACTGATGTTCCAAAGCAGTGGTTCTCAATGGTGGTCCCAAACCTTCAGCATCACCTGGGAAGAACTAGTTTAACATGCAGATTCTCAGGCCCCACCCTGACCTGCTGCCCCTTTCAGGTGCTGGAAATAGGGCTAGTGACCTGTTCTATCAGTGCTCCAGGGGATTTTTGCGCATCTGAAAAGCCCTAGTCTAAAGCATTGCCCTGCCCATGGCAGATAAAAATCTGAAAACACTCATTCTACTGTTACGTTAAAAGTATCTGACTTTAATATTAGTTTTTACACTTAATGCTAATTTGTAGTAGAAATGAAAGACTAAAATAATGCTGGGGACACCACAGCTAATGTTGGGGCTCTCCTTCAGTTTCACTTGGTAAAGTTAGCCCAGAGAAATAAGAAAACACGGAAGAAAATAAAAAATGACAGTATTGTTCCTAGAAACTTATGCTGCCTTTCCTTCTTCTAAAATGTGGACTATAGCCTGTGGTTGCTGAGTCCAGGTTCCCACGACAGCAGTTTTTATTGCTGTCAAGGGAGATGCTGCAGGTGCTACCAGCCTGCAGCCAGGTCCCACCAGCCTGGGCAGGCTGGGACAGCACAGACAGCCGGCAAGAAGAAGCCCCTAGGTCTTCCAAGAGAGAAGGGGGTTATTGTGTTTGCTGCACAGCCATGTCCTTCCATCTTGAGCTTTGGGAGCTAGCTTATAGTCAAATCTGTGTTCACATGTTCAGAGATTTCGGAGAATCAGTTGATGACGTGGGGGAAAAAGGCTTCTATCCTCCAGTTCTTCTCCCTCCTTTTCTTCCACCTCTTTTTTTCTATCTGTCCTCCCTCTTTCTTCCCCCTCTCCACAATCTTTTCCTCCTTCTTTTCTTCCTTCCTTTGTCATAATAATTCCCTAAAACTTTTATTTTTTTGGAGACAGTATCAGTCTCTGCCCTGGGTGGACTGCTGTGGCATCATAGCTCACAGCAACATCAAACTCTTGGCCTCAAAGTGATCCTCTTGTCTCAGCTTCCCACGTAGCTGGGATTACAAGCACCCGCCACAACACCCGGGAAGTTTTCCTATTTTTAGGAAAGATGGAGTCTCAACTTTTGCTCAGGCTGGTCTCAAATTCCTGAGCTAGAGTGATCCACCCACCTTGGCCTCCCAGAGTGTTAGGGTTATAGGCATGAGCCACCATGCACAGCCTCCCTAAAACTTTCATGAGACCTTGGAGGCAGTAGTGTTATCTCCCTGCTAGAATATTTGTGTTCCTTCTGCCATGTCCAGTGGTGGGTGTCCCAGACTGCAAAGTGGCCTTATTTTCATTCCCACAATACTAAACTTGGAAGCTTTTCTTTTTCTTTTTTTCCTTTCTTTCTTTCTCCCTTCCCTTCCCTTCTTTTCCTTTCCTTTCTTTCTTTCTTGACAGAGTTTCACTCTATTGCCCTGGGTAGAGTGCTATGGTATCATAGCTCACAGCAACATCAAATTGTTGGGCTCAAGTGATACTCTTGCCTCAGCCTCCTGAATAGCTGGGAGTATAGGTACCTGCCACAATGCCGGTCTAGTTGTCTCTATTTTTAGTAGAGAGAAGTCTCACTCTTCCTTGGGCTGGTCTTGAACTCCTGAGTTTAGGCGATTTACCTACTTTGGCCTCCCAAAGGGCTAGGATTACAGGTGTGAGCCACCGCACCCAGCCTGCCACCATGAAGCTTTTCATACATCTTCCAATTTCTTGGCCAGCAAATGAATTTTAAGTGATGCCTGTTCTTTGAAGTGCCAGCTTTTATTCCTTGACTCCCTGTCCAGGTGGGTATTTTACACTGTTTGGAAGAAAGCTAAACTTTGAAGATGAATATCCCTAATCACATGTGCTGCAAATAGCCTTCCTGACCTCCATATGCTATACATGACATCGAAACGAGTCAGGCAATTGATTGTGAATCCCTTACTCTTTTTTTTAATTATTATTTTTAATTTAAAAAAGCAAATCAAAAATGTATATTTTGATGAGCTGGGGTGTTATTTTTTTGAAAGTCAGCTGAAGGACAGTTAGACAGCACAGCGAAGACTGCTAAATGCACTGACCCCCTAGAATGTGATTTTTGTTTTTATTTCTGTGTGGCTTTTTTTTTTTTTTTTTTTTTTTTGGGTAGACTTTCAATTTGGATGTTTGGAGGAGTGAACATCATTGTTTTGTTCTGGAGGGAAGAAGTTCTTGATGGTGTTTCTTTCCCCCCAAATCGACTTAGATATTAAAATTTGGTGCTTATAAGAGTTAAAAAAAATGAATAGCAATGCTTCAATTAAAGTTACAAGAGCGATATTTCACGTGTTCTGTTGTTTTATTTCAGCACAGTCCCCTCTTTCTCACTTCTGATCCCCTCATTCTTTCTTCTGATCTCAAAAAACAAAGATATCTCCTGGTCTGTTTTTAGTTCTATCACTGGTGTCATTTATCTCTTTATAATAGGATGGCCTTGGGGCCTTTTTTGAACAGTAGTAATGACTTCATTTGTTACTGTGTTAAATGATACGCAATCCATGATACACAACCCATTCAATTCACCAGTCCTTCACTTTGACATTGACCTAAGGCTAGCAAAAGATTTTGCATGATGGTAAACTTGGAAGTCAGAAGCTTATTTCTATTCCCACTGTAACTGGTGTAGTAGATGTTGGAAATAAAGATTATTTTGGATAGCTGCTATGAAACTTCCTGAGAAGATTCTTAGATGCACAGATACGACAGAAGCCCTTGGCAATAAGAGCTACTTATAAATTCTCCTAAGGAAGTACATGTGACAGCTTGGTATTGTCTGTGGGTAATGATCCACATCAAACTGAGCTTATATAAACTTGGATTGTTAGACATCACTGGGTTATTCTAATGGTTTTATAAAAAGTTTATACCTTAATGCAATAAGTATGTTTATTATGGTGGAGTCGCAGTAAGCAAAGCATTAAAAATGAAACATTCAGTGTCTGGAGGTAGAATTTGTGTTAATACAGAACTTTTTGGGGGGGGGGGGAGACAGAGTCGCACTCCGTGTCCTGGTTAGAGGGCCCTGGCGTCATAGCTCACAGAACAACCTCAAATTTGGGGGCTTGAGTGACCCTCTTGACGCAGCTTCTGAGTAGCTTAGGGCTACAGGCTTGTGCCACAACACCTGACTAGTTTTTCTATTTTTAGTGTACGTGGGGTCTTGCTCTTGTTCAGACTGGTTTTGATCTACTGAGGTCAGGCGGTCTACTGTCTCAGCTTCCCAGAGTGGTAGGATTACAGGCATGAGCCACTGTACCCGGCCCTTGGTAGGTGTGGTATGTAACAAGTGCTCTTTAAAAATAAGCAAATGTGTGGTGGCGCCCGTAGCTCAATGGGTAGGGTGCCAGCCACGTACACCAAGGCTGGCGGGTTCAAATCCAGCCTGGGCCAGCTAAAACAATGGCAATTGCAACAACAAAAAAATGGTCGGGCATTGTGGCGGGCACCTGTAGTCTCAGCTACTTGGGAGGCTGAGGCAAGAGAATTGCTTAAGCCCAAGAGATGGAGGTTGCTGTGAGCTGTGACACTATGGCACTCTACTGAGGGCAACAGCTTATAAGACTCTGTCTCAAAAAAACAAAGAAAACAAAAACAAGCTAATGTGTACTCCTTTTCCTTATTATTGGATTGGCATGGAAGAAGAAACAAGGTAGAATAAAGGAGTCAGAGTCATGTTGGAACTAGATGGGCTGAACAAATATTTTTCTTATTCATGTAGGTTAAAGATGTCACTGGTGGACATTATGAATCTTCTCCGTCCCCTCAAACTCTTCTGTCATGCTTTGTAAAGGCTCAGTACTATTTAAGACTTAAAATGATGGTGCCATTACTGTAGAGCACTGTTTGGGGTTAGTAGAAATATGTGGGCAAGCCTTTGCACTTGAAGCTTGCAGTTGAGGCAACAGATCTGCTGGTAAATCTGGTGACACAGATCCTGCTTGCTAAGACCTGACAGGTAGAAGTGAAATGGATCTGGTTGTGCCAGGCCATGGTAGATACATTCAGGAGGGAATAAGGAATATGAGAATAAGTGTGGGGGAGGAGTGGAAATCAACCTATCTTTTCATTTGGGGTGATAATAGTGAATTCTGACCCTTCTCACTCCTTTGTATTAGAGAAATGATGTTAAATTATTTTGAACATCTTATTGTTAAAAGCATGGAAACTGGGCAGTGCCTATGGCTCAAAGGAGTAGGGTGCTGGCCCCATATACCAGAGGTGGCAGGTTCAAACCCAGCCCCAGCCAAAAACTGCAAAAACATCATCAACAAAAGCATGGAAACTGAACTCCGATAACTTAAACCACGTGTGCTTTTGCTGCCTTTTAAAGAAATTTTATAAGATCTAGCACTGTGGTTTTACTTTAGTGGCTGTAATGTTATATGCTGTTAAAATTTAAAATAGAAGATACTATAGTATCCTAGAGCTGCTTTTTTTATTTTTAATTTATTTTTCATTAAATCACAGCTGTGTACATTAATGCAATCATGGGGTACAATGTGCTGGTGTTATATACAATTTGAAATATCTTCATCAAACTGGTTAACAAGTCTTCATGGCATTTTCCTAGTTATTAAGACATTTGTATTCTACATTTAGTAAATTTCACATGTACCCTTGTAAGATGCACTGTAGGTGTGGTCTCACCAATTACCCTCCCTCCACCCATCCTCCCCCTCCCCTGCCCTCCCCCTCCCCTTACTCCTTTTTGGGCTATAATTGGGTTATAACTTTCATAAGAGAGCTATAAATTGGTTTCATAGTAAGACTGAGTACATTAGATACTTTTTCTTCCCTTCTTGAGATACTTTGCTAAGAAGAATATGTTCCAGCTCCATCCATGTAAACATGAAGGAGGTAAAGTCTCCATCTTTCTTTAGGGCTGCATAATATTCCATGGTGTACATATGCCACAATTTATTAATCCATTCATGGGTCGATGGGCACTTGGGCTTCTTCCATGACT
>NW_003852446.1:7370613-7380547 GCF_000181295.1 Otolemur garnettii
GTTGGGTAGTATTCCGTCTTTTTCTATATTTTGGAAAAGGTTGAGTAATATAGGTACTAGTTCCTCTTTAAAGGTTTGGTAGAATTCTGACGTGAAGCCATCTGGTCCCGGGCTTTTCTTTTTAGGGAGATATCTTATAGTTGATCCTATTTCAGAATTTGATATAGGCCTGTTCAACATTTCCACTTCATTCTGGCTAAGTCTAGGAAGATGGCATACTTCTAAGTATTGGTCTATTTCCTTCAGATTTTTGTATTTCTGAGAATAGAGTTTCTTGTTATATTCATCAAGGATTTTTTGAATTTCTTAGGAGTCTGTTGTTACTTCATCTTTGTCATTTCTCATTGATGAAATTAGAGATTTTACTCTTTTTTTCCTGGTTGGGTTAGTCAAAGATTTATCTGTTTTGTTGACCTTTCAGGAAACCAGCTTTTTGATTTATTGATCTGTTGTATAATCTTTTTGTTTTCAATTTTATTTAATTCTGCTCTAATTTTGGTTCTTTTTTCTCCTGGGTTTGGAATGTTTTTCCTTTTCCCGTTGTCTGAGATGTCCCATTAAGTTGTTAACTTCCTCTCTTTCCATTCTCTTGAGGAAGTCTTGCAGTGGTATAAATTTCCCTGTTAAGACTGCCTTTGCGATATCCCAGAGGTTCTGATAATTTGTGTCTTCATTATCATTCTGTTCCAAAAATCTGGTAATTTCCTTCCTAACCTCATCTATGATCTAGCTATAATTCAGCATAAGTTATTTAGTTTCCATGTTTTTGTATGAGTATCCAGATTCCTGTTGTTACTGAGTTCAACTTTTATTCCATGATAGTCTGAGAAGATGCAAGGAATAATTTCTATTCTTTTAAATTTGCTGAGGTTAGACTTTGTGACCTAAGATGTGATCAGTTTTGGAGTATATTCCATGGGCTGAGAAGAATGTGTATTCAGTTTTGTTAGGATGAAATGTTCTATAGATATCTGTTAAATCCAATTGTTGAATGGTTAAGTTTAAGTGTAAAATTTCTTTGCTTAGCTTCTTTATGGAGGATCTATCCAACACTGCCCAAGGGGTGTTAAAATCTCCGACTATTATGTGCTGGATGAAATCAAGTTGCTCAGGTCAGTTAGAGTCTCTCTTATAAATTGAGGTGCATTCTGGTTGGGTGCATAAATGTTAATAATTGAAATCTCATCATGTTGAGTGTTACCCTTAATAAATATGAAGTAACCATCCTTATCTTTCCTTACTTTTGTTGGTTTAAAGCCTATTGTATTTGCAAATAAAATTGCAACACCTGCTTTTTTCTGATTTCCATTTACCTGAAATATAGATGACCATCCCTTTACCTTGAATCTATATTTATCTTTTAAGGTAAGATGAGATTCTTCTATGCAGCAGATATCTGGACTGAGTTTTTGTATGCAGTCAGCCAACTGGTGACTCTTTAGAGGACAATTTAAGCCATTCACATTAATTGTGAATATTGATAAACCTGGTAGAATTTTGGGTCGTCAAGTTTTTCAAAAGTCCAGTGGACGTTTTTAATCTTTTTGCCACTGTGGAAGTTGGGAAGTGTCTGAGTGAGTTTACTTTTGTGGTGGAGGATTGCACTGGTCATTATGGAGGATAGATCTAAGACTATCCTGGAGTGCTGGTTTAGTTATGGCAAATTTCTTCAGCAGGTGAATGTCATTAAAGTATTTAATTTCTCCATCATAAATGGAACTCAGTTTAGCTGGATACCGGATCCTGGGTTGAAATTTATTTTGTTTTAGGAGATCGAAAGTCAATGACCATCCTCTTGTAGCTTGAAAGGTTTCAGCAGAGAGATTTTTCTTCATTCTAATATTCTTCCATTGTAGGTTATGGTTTTCTTACATCTGGCTGGTTTCAGAATTTTCTCTTTCATTATAACCTTGGCAAAGTTAATTGTAATGTGCCTAGGAGATGTCTTATTCGGGCTGAGTCATGCTGGGGTTCTGAAACTGTCTGCTATCTGAATTTTAGACTCTTGGCATGTCTGGGAAGTTCTCCTTCATTATTTCATAAAGAAACCACCTTGTCGCCTTCAGGAATTCCTATAAAGTGAATATTATTTTTCCTCGAATTATCCCAGAGCTCTCTGAGAGAATGATCCGTTTTTGCTCTCCACTTCTCTTCCTCTTTGAGCATTTGGGAGCATTCAAAAGCTTTGTCTTCAATGTCAGAAATCCTTTCTTCTGCTTGTTCCATTCTGTTACTAAGGGATTCTACTGTATTTCTCAGATCTTTGAGGGCTGCAAATTCTTGTTTCAATGTGTCAAAATCTTTGGTTATTTTGTCTTTGAATTCATTGAACTCTTGAGACAACTTTTGAAAGGCTCCTTGAATTTCTAATTCCAACTTTACCTCCATTCTATTAATCTTATTTGCAATCCAAATTCTGAATTCGATTTTTGACATCTCAGCCATTTGTTTATGAATAGGATCTTCAGTTGTGTCCACCATGGTGTTCCTTGGGGAAGTTAATGTACTCTGGTTATTCATGTTTCCCGAGTTTTTCTGCTGATTCCACCCCATGATTATTTTACACCATTTGGCTAGATGAGCAGGTAAGGAGAAGTTGGGTTGGGTGGCTCCTGGAGTAGTGATTAATGAGCCCTGGTGTCTCTACCTTTTCCCCTAGAGCTTTGCAAAGGACCCGTACAGTGCTATGGCCTGAGACACTAGGGACCTGCTTGGTGTGGTGGCGCTAATTGGCTCTGTCTTGTTTTTAGCTGGTCTCTGTCCTACCCTATTGAATGAGTTACTCTGGGTTGAACTCTTAGCTGTGGAGAAATACCAGCAGTTAAGTCATCCTGCCCCCATAGGCAACAACTGGAAAAGGAAAATCCAACCTTCCCACAACCACACACCTAGGGTTCCACTTTTGATAGTCCTTGGGTGACTGGCCCAGTTCAAGAGGTCCAAATCAATTTCCCAATCAGCACCAGTCTCAAGTGAGAGAGTTCAAAAGGTCTCTGGGCAAGTGGATAGCAGGGGTCTGCTGGCAGCTCAAGTATGACTTGTTCCAGTGCTCCCTGAGGTCAGAAGGACCCTCCCCACCCCCCCCCCAAGCAAATAAATTAGTCTGGGAAGGTTGACACCTCCTTCCCCACCTTGCACCTCTGTCATACCCAGTCACTGGTAATGCCATGGGGCTGTGACCCAGTTCCCTCCAATGAGCAGATGCTCCAGGGATTTGCACTTGCCTGAGCCACAGGGGAATCTATATCTCCTTGTCCTGGTCACCACTCTCTGCCACTCTCTAGCAGGGGGAGCTGAGGCCTGACAACCTTGGGTGCTTAATGGAGGCTGGGGTGGTTCACTAAGTTCCATCCCTGCCCCTGATTGATGTTGTTGACAGAACAATTTCGTGGAATTTGTTTCTGTCCCAGCTATATTCCCTTGGGGACTGGACACTGCATTCACAGAAACTGCGACTCTGTCCTGGACCGTGCCACTGCCCAGAGCTGGCATGTCTGTCCCGGCTGTAGTCTGTTGGGGCGGGTGTGGTTAGAGCTCACACTCAGCTCTCAGTTTCAGCCTCTGCCCACCTGCCTTTGTCTCAGCCATGATTCCCTGACTGCTGGGTGCTACTTAGACTCACTAAAGCAGTCCTGGCTCAGCCCCACCCTGGGAGTATGCCATCTCTGTGCATGTGTATTCTAGTCTTTGGCCCTGCCATACTCCACACAAGCAGGTACCTCCTCAGGCATACCCTTTACTCACAGGGCCTGTTTCCATCCCAGATCTGTTCTGCCAGTGGCTGCTACTGGAGAAGATTCCCAGGTCCCTCGTGTTGCCCAGAGAGGTGGGGAATGTCTCTCCAAAATATTCCCAGGAGCGTGAGTCCTATTGTTCCTGCTGCTGGTGCTCTGTGCCACAGGGTACTGCCCCCCTCTCTCTCCCTGTCTCTCTCTCTCTCTCTCTCTCTCTCTCTCTCGTATGGTTCCCTCAGTTCACCATCTTCTTACTCCTGTGCTGCAGAATCAGCACCGACCAGCAACAGCCCACGCCCTGTCTACACCTCTCGAGAAAATGCTCAAGAAGCTGGACTCCATTGGGGACAGGCTTCTAGACCTTGGGGTGAGAGTGGAGTGCTGGGAGTTAATTGCAGGTAGGGAATATATACAGTTTTATACAGTTTTATGTCTGGCGGGAGAGTGCCATGGCATATTCGTAAGTCCTTTGTAGGGAAGGAGTTCCGGTTTTTAGAGGGTCTCTCCTGTGGGATAAAATAGGAGGGGATCTGAACTCTGCTCGCTTATTTGTATAGAGTGTACTGCAAGCTGTTCTCATGGGGGAGGGGACTCCCATACACTTGGCAATGGATTTTGTACCTATTGTTTGTTTCCCTGGGGTCACAGCTCGCCTCAGCAGGGTTGATGTGCATTCTTCAACCTTCTCTCTTGGCTCAGCCCCAAACCATCGGCTTACTTGCTAAAGTTCTGTCCTTTAACTCTCCTTCTGGATGGGAGCCTCTGTGGAAAGCTGGCTCCAGTCAGCCATCTTGCCTCCTCCCCTTAGAGCTGCTTTTTAAAGACAAGTCAAATATTGCTGTAGTTTAAAATTCTATTTAACACATCAGAGATCAGGAATTGATTTATTAAAAAAAAATGAAATGCTCTGGGTGGCGTCTGTGACTCAAAAGAGTAGGGCACTGGCCCCATATGCCGGAGGTGGCGGGTTCAAACCCAGCCTCAGCACACCCCCCCACCAAAAAAAAAGCTCCTTTCTCTTGGATGTATGATTGAACATTTGAAGAACTTGATTAATGGTGATCTGATGGGGCTGGAGAAAAGCTGTGCTGATAATGTTTTTATGGGCTGGAGCACTGTCAGTGTCAAAATAAAAATGTCTTCCTGTGTCCTTTGAATAGGCACTTTCTTTTTCTTTTCTTTTTTTTCTTTTGAGACAGAGCCTCAAGCTGTCACCCTGGGTAGAGTGCCCTGGCATCACAGCTCACAGCAACCTGCAACTTCTGGGCTCAAGTGATTCTCTTGCCTCCACCTCCCAAGTAGCCTGGACTACAGGCACCCACCACAACACCTAGCTATTTTTTGGTTGCAGCCATTGTTGTTTGGCAGGCCCAGGCTGGATTCAAACCTGTCAGGTCAGGTGTATGTGATTGGCACGTTAGCCTCTTGAGCCACAGGTGCTGAGCTAAATAGTCACTTTCTTCTTTGCATTAACTGTTGCTGACAAGCATTTGCATTTTTCTTTTTTCCTTTTTTTTGTACAGATGGAGTCTCACTTTATCCCCCTCGATAGAGTGCTGTGGCATCACACAATGCACAGCAACCTTCAACTCCTGGGCTTAGGCAATTCTCTTGCCTCAGCCTCCCAAGTAGCTGGGACTATAGGCACCTGCCAGAGTGCCTGGCTATTTTTTGATTGCAGTTTGGCTGGGGCTGGGTTTGAACCCACCACCCTCGGCACATGGGACTGCTGCCCTACCCACCAAGCCAGACACTGTCCCTAAGTTTGCATTTTTTTTCTGCCATCTGTCTCTCACTAGAATTGATCAATTTCATTTCATTCCCATGAGTCCTGGGATAGGGTGAGGGAATTGTGGGTGTGTGTGTTCTGTATCAGTGGCCTGTGTTCAAGGCTCTAGAACACGTGTCCTCAAATTGTGGCCCACAGGCCACATGCGGCCTGCTGATGACATTCATCTGGCCCGCCGGGTGTTTTTGCTGCCGCTGCCTGTCCTGCTTAGTAGCTGACTTGTCCCAGGGCCCACAGTCTGTCCCTCCAACAGTCTGAGGCACAGTGAACTGGCCCTGTTTAAAAAGTTTAAGGACCCCTGCTCTAGAACAATGCTATTCTAAGTGTGCTCCTCTGACCACCTTTGTTTTCTAAATACTTTTAACTTCAGGTGAACTTTTGTTTTACAGGAAGACTTCCTTCCTTTTTTTTCATCCTAGGGCTAGACAGGAAGACTTTCTCAGTGAAGGAAGCAGTGTGCTGATTTTTCCCTTTAGCACAAGCTACTTGTTATGTCTTGGAACAGCATTTGGGTAGCACTCTTCCAGAGGTCAATTGGACCACATTATTGAATACTTACTTGCTGCTATGTGACTTTGAGGAAACACTTGGTCTCCTTCAATCACCCCCTTGAGAAATGTCCTTATACCAACTGGAACATTGCTGTGCTTCTGGTTAATAAACTAATTTCATTTACTTTATTTTGTTCAGTTCTTTATTTCTTTTTTTCTATAAGTCTGTCTTTCTATTGGTCTTTCTGTCTATCTCTCTTGTCTTTGTATCTCTGTCTTTCTTTCTCTTTCTTTCTTTGTCTTTTTGTCTGTCTGGCTTTCTGTCTTTCTTTCTCTTTCTGTATTTCGGTCCATCCTTCTGTTTCTTTCTGTTTTTCTGTCTCTTTCTTTCTGTCTGTCTGTCTGTCTTCCCGTGTTTCTGTCTTTCTGTATTTCCGTCTGTCTTTCTGTCTGATTGTCTGTTTTCCTGTCTTTCTGTATTTCCATCTATCTGTCTGTCTGTCTGTCTTCCTGTTGGTCTTTCTGTCTTTCTATCTCTGTCTCTCTGTCTTTCTTTCTCTTTCTGTGTGTCTGTCTGTCCGTCTTTCTGTCTGTTTCTGTCTGTCTTTCTCTGTCTTTCCGTCTGTCTTTCTGTCCCCCTGTGTTTCTGTCTTTCTGTATTTCCATCTGTCTGTCTTTTGGTTGGTTTTTCTGTCTCTCTGTCTTTCTCTTTCTCACTTTCTTTCTCTTTCTGTCTGTGTGTCTTTCTGTCTTTCTCCTTTCTGTCTGTCTGTCTCCTGTCTTTCTGTTTTGGTCTTTCTCCTTCTGTCTGTCTTTCTGTCTATCTCCTTCTGTCTTTGTCTGTATTTCTGTCCATCTACCTTTCTGTCTGTCTGTGTGTCTTTCTGTGTTACTGTCTGTGTGTCTGTCTGTCTTTCTGTATTTCCATCTGTTTTTGTGTCTGTCTGTCCTTCTGTATTTCCATCTGTCTGTCTTCCTGTCTGTCTTTCTGTATTTATGTCTGTCTTTCTGTGTTTCTGTATTTCCATCTGTCTTTCTGTCTTCCCATGTTTCTGTCTGTGTTTTCATCTGTCTTTCTGTCTGCCTGTTTTTCTGTATTTCCTTCTGTCTGTCTTTCTGTCAATCTTTCTGTCTTTCTATCTCTGTCTTTCTCTGCCTTTCTTTGTCTTTCTGTCTGTCTATCCGTCTTTCTGTCTCTTTCAGTCATTTTCTTTCTGTCTTTCTGTCAGACAGAAAGAAAGACAGAAAGACACACAGATGGAAGACAGAGAAAGACAGAAAGACAGACAGACAGAAATACAGAAAGACAGAAACACAGACAGGAAGAGGACAAAGATACACAGACAGAAAGAAGGAAATACAGAAATATGGAAAGATAGATGAAAATACAGAAAGATGGGAAGACAAACACAGACAGATAGAAAGACAGATGGAAATACAGAAAGACAGGACAGACAGATATATAGACAGAAAGAAATACAGACAGATGGAAATACAGAAAGATGGGAAGACAGAAAGACAGACAGCCAGCCAGAAAGAGAAAGAGTGAAAGAGACAGACAGAAAGGAATACAGAAAGAGAGACAGATGGACAGACAGAAAGACAGATGTAAAGAGACAGAGACATAAAGACAAAAAGATGGAAAGACAGCCAGACAGAGAGACAGATGGAAATATAGAAGGACAGACTGACAGAAAGATAGATGGAAAACAGAAAGACAGACAGATGGAAATACAGAAAGAATGACAGACAGACAGAAAGAGATAGAAAGACAGAAAGAGAAAGACCGAAAAAGACAGAAAGACAGACAGAAAGAGAGAGACAGACAGAAAGATGGATAGAAAGACAGACAGAAATACAGAAAGATAGACAGATGGAAATACAGAAAGACCGGTCGGTCTGTTTTTCTGTCTGTCTTTCTGTCTGTCTTTCTGTCTCTTTTGTTCTTCCTCTGTCAGTCTGTCTTCCTTTCTGTCTGTGTGTCTGTCTTTCCATCTTTCTGTATTTCCGTCTGTCTTTCTATCTTTCTGTCTTTCTCTTCCTGTCTGTCTCTCTTTCTGTATTTCCGTCTGTCTGTCTATCTTTCCTTCCTTTTTTCCCCTTTCTTTCGACTGAGTCTTACCCTGTTACTCTGGGTAGAGTGCCGTGCTGTCAGCCTAGTTTCCAGGAACCTTAAACTCCTGGGCTCAAGGGATCTTCTAGCCTCCTGAGTAGTTGGGGATTACAAGTGCCTACTGCAACACCTGGCTCATTTTTCTACTTTTAGTACAGAAGGAATCATACTGTTGCTTGGGCTGGTCTTGAACCCTTGAGCACAAAGGATCCTCTCACCTGGGCCTCCCAGAGTACTAGGTTTACAGGTGTCACTCTTCACTCCCAGCCTGTTTTGCTCAGTCTTAGAACAGCTTTGCAAATGAGATGTCCATATCACTGGGTAGGCGGCAGTCCAAGTTTGGAATGTGCCTGAAGATTCCACATGGCAAGTATAATTTGAATCTATGTTTCAGCATTCATAGTTTCTAGCATGGAAGCTTCCACCAGGGCTTCTTAATTGTTTTTATACCTTGGACCTGGTGAAACCTGTGAGTCCTTTGTCAGAAACATGTTTTTAATACCTAAAACAGATAAAATTACAAGCTAACAAGTTCTATTTTTCAAAAATTGATGATTAAGTGTTTGTGCTGCTTTATTGTTAAATAGTTGGGTTGGGTGGTGGGTCAGATACCCTAATTGTGAAGTAGTAATATGCAGAAGATCTGTAGCAACTGAAATTTGACAACACATCTGATTTCTCTTGTTGACAAAGTCATAGGAACTGTTCTGTTAATATGGTTTGTTGTCTATGTTCATGGTTAAAGGAAATAATAAATTTCAGTGAGAAGTTAGTAGAAATAAAGTAGAAATGTTTTTCTTTTTTTTTAAGGAGATGTTGCCCCCGTAGAGTGCCATGGTGTCATAGCTCACAGCAACCTCAAACTCTTAGGCTCAAGCAATTCTCTTGCCTCAGGCTCCCAAGTAGCTGGAACTACAGTCCACCTGCCTTGGCCTCTCAGAGTGCTGGGATTACAGGCATGAGCTACTGCACCTAGCCTAGAAATGTTTTCCCATCCATGTTTATGGATGCACAGAATTTTGTCCATAGACCACAGGTTAAGAACCTCTAACCTAGAATTGTTGCTTCCATTGTGTCTGGGTGGTGAGGAATGGTAGGTAGAGTCCCTTCACCTTTCTGTCAGAACCTTAGATCAATACTGGCAGGTCAGTTCTGCTCAGCCAGAACCATTTAAAATCTCAATTACCTAGTGCAGTCATCCTACTGATTTCTGCTTTACTCATTATTTCAAAAATGAGAAATAGAACATGGACAAGAAATTGCTAGTGTTTTTGGAAAGTGATTTGAATACTCTGGATGTGATTTCCCCGGGAAACTGGATGATAAATGGAACTTGACAGGTATACTTATCTCCTGTGTCTGGGGGTCCTGGGTATGCCCAGGCCAGTTCATTAATGCAGACAGTTTTCCCGTGCTCACAACAAACAACCGTGTGGTGATCATTTCAGTGAGTCAATTCCTTTGTGGTGATCATTTCAGTGAGTCAATTCCTTTACGATGAAGCATTAGGGAATAGGTCCCTCTCTGTGCGACTTTGCAGAGGAATGTAACAGAATAGATGCATCACAAGGATCTCCTGGGTAAAGAGGCAGACTTAAACAAGCTAGGTGAAAACAGAAGACCTCCAATATCCAGAGAGGACTGGAGAGTTGCTCTGCCGCATTTCCCAAAAAGACTGGCAAGGGGCCTTCTCCAGATGTTGGCTTTGACCCTAGAGTCATCTTATTGTAGTTCATTCTTAGTTCTACCTATTAGGAAATTCTTTTTTTTTTTTTTTGTTCAAAATAGTTTTGCATCTTTTTTTTTT
>NW_003852446.1:7380745-7401810 GCF_000181295.1 Otolemur garnettii
AAACCTGCCACCTTAGGTGTATGTGGCTGGCGCCTTAGCCACTTGAGCCACAGGCGCCGAGCCTAGTTTTACATCTTGTTAGTGATTATGGTGGTAGTTTAGATTTTTGCTGAGTGATTCAGGCTGCTCCTCTCTGTTCATTGCTGTGGGACAGAAACACTCCTCAGACTTGGTCATGCACATGCTCTGCACTATATTCTACATCTGCTTTCTAGATGTTCTAACTTTGCCTGCTCTCAGTTGTCTGAGTGAAAGTTTTTTATTTTTTTGAGACCTGATGGGTTTGATCTGTTACTCTGGCAGGACTATAGTGGCGTCATCACAGTTCACAGCAGCCTCAAACTCCTGGACTCAAGTGATCCTCCTGCCTCAGACTCCAGAGTAGCTGGGACTGCAGGTATGCATCATGACACCTGGCTAATTTTGTCTATCCTTTTGTAGAGACAGGAGTTGAGACAGTCTCACTATGTTACCCTTGGTAGAGTGCTGTGGCATCACAGCTTACAGCAACCTCAAACTCTTAGGCGTAAGAAAAAAAATAGGGGAAAGGATACCTTTTGCACAGTTGGTCACCCATCCTTCTGAGGGACATACTAACAAGATTTTTGGACACAGTCAAAAACCTAACAGCAGTTAGTTTCAAGGGACCCATGTAACACCCAAAGGAGCATTCTATAGCGAGAGGACAGTGAGCTGGCATGGTCCTGAGGCGTTCCTAGTGGTTAAATTGTATTTTTGAGGCTTTCTGACTACACAAAGAAGAAACCAGAGCCACAAGGGCTCCTACTGGAGACCACAGAGAGCAGAGGAGCAGGGCTCTGCCCTTGATGTCGGCCAAGCAAGAGACAAAAAAGAGAGATGGCAGCAAGGGCAAGAAGATGGCCCAGCAGTTGGCTCTGGGCCTTCACTAGGGTCCTGCTGGCTTAGAGACAAAAGGCCTCAGGAAAAATCCTTCCTCAGAGACTTCCAGAGTTTGAGCTGCTGCTAAGACACGGCAGATCATGAAGTGTTTTCTTTCTTTGTCTTTTCCTGATATGTGTCACATAAAAGAGGGATGCAGAGTGACAGTGGGTCTGAGGAGTTAAGGCAAAGAGCCCCACCGTGTAATATTTCAAATTTGAAATAAGAGCCCATTAAAAAGGTGAGAGAAGGGTCGGTGCCTGTAGCTCAAGCGGCTGAGGTGCCAGCCACATACATCAGAGCTGGCGGGGTCGAATCCAGCCCGGGCCTGCCAAGCAACAATGACAACTACAACCAAAAAGTAGCTAGGCGATGTAGCGGGCACTTGTAGTCTCAGCTACTTGGGAGGCTGAGGCAAGGGAATCACTTGTTTGAGGTTGCTGTGAACTGTGATTCCACGGCATTCTTACCCAGTGCGACAGTTTGAGGCTCTGTCTCAAAAAAAAAAAAAAAAAAAGGGTGAGAGAAACGTAGCCGAGAACTTTAAGAAGTTCCACTGGAATAGTAGTTTTCCTGCTATCTAGAAATAGTTTAGAAAACTCAGGGTGGTGCTTTCCAAACGTAAGTGCACATGCGAAGTACTTGAGGATCTTGTTAAAATACAGAGTCTGAGTCTGTAGGTCTGGGGTAGAGCCCAAGACTCTGTGTTTCTCTCTCAATCTAGTTACTGGCTGTAGATGCTGCCAATCTTTGAACCGTACCTTGAGTAGTACTGAGCTAGACTACTGGTCAATGGAAATTGGATGGGTCACATTGCGGAAAAATGCACAAAGCTGTTGCATGTACTACTGCTGAATTGAAATGTTTTAAATATCAACTTACTGTTATAAGTGGCCTTGAAAGCAATAGGTATTGCTATCATAATTGCTAAAACGAGTTTCTGTTTGATTTTTAAGGATTAGAATTGTTCTCATGGGCATTATTAAACAGACAATCTAATACTACCCAAAGCGATTTACAGATTCAGTGAAATACCTATTACACCAGTGATGCTCTTCACAGAAATGGACAGAACAATTTTAAAATTTATATGGAACCACAAAAGACCCCGAATCGGCTTGGTGCCTGTGGCTCAAGTGGCTAAGGCGCCAGCCACATACACCTGAGCTGGTGGGTTTAAATACAGCCTGGCCCGCCAAACAACAATGATGGCTTCAACCAAAAAATAGCCGGGCATTGTAGCGGGCACATGCAGTCCCAGCTACTTGGGAGGCAGAGGCAGGAGAATCACTTGAGCCCAGGAGTTGGAGGTTGCTGTGAGCTGTGATGCCACAGCACTCTACCCAGGCCGATAGCTTGAGGCTCTGTCTCAAAAAAAAAAGACCCCGAAAAGCCAAAGGAATCCTGAGCAAAAAGAACAAAGCTGGAGGTATCACACAGCCTGACTTCAGAATATACTATAAATCTAGAGTAACCAAATCAGCATGGTACTGGTATAAAAACAGACACATAGACCAATGGAGCAGAATAGAGAGTCCAGCTATAAATCCATGCATTTACAGCCAACCCATTTTCACCAAAGGCACCAAGAACGTATAGTGGGGAAAGGGCATTTTCTTCAATGGTACTGGGAAAATTGGATGGCCATACGCAGAAGAATGAAACTGGACTCTTATTTCTCACCATGTACCAATATCAAAATGATTTAAAGACTAAGTTTTTTTTTTTTTTTTTGGCTAGGGCCGGGTTTGAACCCACCACCTCTGGTATATGTGGCTGGCGCCCTACTCCTTTGAGTCACAAGCACCACCCTAAAGATTAAGTTTTAACTGTCAAGAGAAAAACTTTGGGGAGATAGTCCATTGGTCTGAGCAAAGATTTTTGTGTGTGTGGTGTGTGAGACCTCGAAAGCACAGGCAGGGCAGCACCTGTGGCTCAAAGGAGGAGGGCGCTGGCCCCATATAGACAAATGGGGTTGATTACATCTAGTTAAAAAGTTTCTGCCCAGCAAAGGAAACAAACAAAAAAAAAGTGGATTTCATGAAAATGGGGAGTAGATTGGTGATTACCAGAGGCTGGGAAGGATAGCGGGGAGAAGGGATAAAGAGAGGTTGATTAATGGATTCAAATAAATGGTTTGATAGGGGGAATAACACTTAGTGTTTGCTAAGTGAGTAGGGTGATTATAATTTACCATGATCTATTGTATATTTCAAAATAGGTAGAAGAGATGGATGTGTCTAGCATAGGGAAAAGGCAAATATTTCAGGTGGTAAATATCCCAATTATGCTAATTTGATCTTTAAAGATGATATGAATATATTAAATTATCACATGTATCCTGAAAATGCATACATCTATTATGCATCAATAAAAAATGACAGGCAATTTGATAACCATTAATCTGGGTTAAACTCCCAGTAGTCCCCCCAAAACGTCAGTCCCCCCAGGATTTGAAATATTGCAAAACAGTGATAGATATAGGCCCATTAACAGAGACTTTGAAGCAATGAACAGTGCAGAAATGAATTTCAAGTCCTTCTTGTGATTCTGGGAATATGGAGACCCTGTTCAGTGTGTAGACATTGCCCTGGCAGCAGGAAGGTTCTAAACAGAAAGATAAGGGATTGTACTTTTTATTCAACTATACATGTAACTTACTGAAGTCTGGATTGTTCTTTGATTTCATGGGTTTAGGTAAATCTACTTCTGTGGAGAATAAACCCAGAATAAATTTCAATTTGTACATGGGTCTTTTGCAGGTTTATTGGAAGTAAAAAGAATAATAAGGGGCAGCATTAGAGGTTACTTGCTTCTGTCTTGACATTGTGCTAGAACATCTTTCAGCTGTGTCTTCTGTGTAGGACTTGAAGGGGACAATGTGTGAGGTATATTCAGGGCAACATGTTCAGTGGGTAACTTATTGAACAGTAAAGAAAAATAGGCATAGGACCCCAGCCCAAAGCAACAGGACATTAGGAGGACTACTGGAATTAGAAGCATGAAAGGGAATTGTAGAGCTAAGGTAAAGCCTATAAAGAAAGTACACATGGGCTCGGTGCCTGTAGCTCAGTGGTTAGGGCGCCAGCCACGCACAACAAGGCTGGCAGCTTTAAGCCTGGCCCAGGCCTGCTGAACAACGATGGCAACTGCAACCAAAAATAGCTGGGCGTTGTGGCGGGCGCTTGTAGTCCCAGCTACTTGGGAGGCTGAGGCAAGAGAATTGCTTAAGCCCGAGAGTTTGAGGTTGCTGTGAGCTGTGCTGAGGGTGACATAGTGACATTCTGTCTCAAAAAAAAGAAAAAGAAAGTACGCATGATTTAGTTTAAGAGATGGGCAGGGATGAAGGTGATTTACTACAAGTGCTTTATGAAACACTGAACGTTTAGAAGACACAGCACAACTTAATACTATTTAGCCCTGCTACAGCTATATAAAAAGGTTAAACTCTTAGATTTCTTGTTAACCAAGAAGACCCAGTCTTATTTTTCCAGTCTTATTTTCTCCCCCACCTTTCTAGCTAAAAAGACATCTGGGATGGTGTTGTGTATGAATTGTGTTCTTAAAAAATTTGAAATCCTAACCCCAGTACCTGTAAATGTGACCTTATTTGCACATTGTAAAATGACATCCTTTGGATGGGGCCTTATCTTATACGGCTGGTGAAGGGAAATTGGGACACAAACACACAGGATCAATACCTTCTACAAGCCAAGGAACACCTGAGGCTACCAGAAGCTAGGAGAAAGGCATAGAACTGATCCTCCCTCATAGCTGTCAGAAGAAACTGACTTTGCTGACATCTTGATCTTGGACTTCCCAGCCTCCAGATTGGAGACAATAAATTTTGTTATTTAAGCCACCTAGTTTATGATACTTTGTTATATCACCTCTAGGAAACTAATAATCTTACAAAAGACCTTCAAAAATGATGAGCAGATGAAGGAGGGTTTGTATGTCAATCAACTATAAATGCAATAATACTACATAACAGGCAAACTTGAAATTTCAACAGCTTATAGCAACTAATGTTGATTTTTTTTTTTTCCCTCACCCATCTGTGAATTGGCTAGGATTCAGCTGATCTAGGCTGGGTTCTGCTCCAAGCTGTGTGTTAGGTCTAGGCTCACTCTATACATGTCTCTCATCCTCCTTGGAGCAATGGCTACTTGAGATATGTTCTCATAGTGAAAGGCAGGAATGCAAGAGGGTGGGCAGTGACTCAAGCACATGTCCACGTGAAGCCTCTGTGCCATGTCTGTCAACATTCTATAGGCCACACCACATTGCGTGGCCAAGTCCAAGGCTAAAAGGCAGGAAGTACACTCTGCCAATTATGAGGTTATGGCAAGGAGATGGATGAAAGGGGAACAAAGAATTGGAAAAAAGATTTCAATCTACCACATTTGACTCCACAATTTACTGTAAAATCCAAGGAGTGCTTAATGCCCCCAAATCAGAATTAATGGTATTTAAGGAAATAGGAAAATTTCTTTCCCACAGACAACACTAGTCTGCTTTGACTCTGACAAGTGAATCCTATAGCCCTGTATCACACTTTGGGCAAAGCATTCAAAAGACGACCTTTTATTAGCGAAGAGATGGTAAAACCTTTGAAGGAAATAACCAAAAGCACGAACAGGTACCCCATAGGTACCGTGAAGTACATAGATGTCCTACATTGGCACGAAATACCAAAATTTGTGGTTTCCTAGAAGGAACATTGTTTTGGAAACTGAGGAAAGTCTCCATTTGGTAAACATACTCTCTTGGTAATTAGGGAACCTAAAACACAAGACTAAATTGTATTTTATTCTTTGACATGGAAGTCACTTGAGAAATTATCCTAGATTTCCAGGCATAAAAGTCAGTAGTGCTTCGCACATACATACATAGTATTATTACTCTGTGCTCATCACACTCAAGATAAGCAATGCTGTTTCCTGCAAAGACTTTCTTCATGGGATGCAGAATGAAAAAGTGGCTTTTTAAAATTTTCTTAAAAATTTCAGATTAATACGAGGGTACAAATGATTAGGTTACAATGTTTGCATTTGTTAGGTAAGGTCCCTGTTGTAGCTGTGCCCCTCCCCCAGGAGGTGTGCCCTATGCCCTTACGTTATGCCTGTTAGGTAGATGCACACCAGTCCCCCTCTCTCCTCCCATCTACTCCTCTTTCATCCCCCTCCCCCAAACATGAATTACATTGTGTTTTTCTCTTATGTGGGTTTGTATTAGATCATCTACTGGCTTCATGTTAGTACTGAGTATGTTGGATATTTGTTTTTCCATTCTTGTGATACTTGACTAAAAAGAACGTTCTCCAACCCTATCCAGGTTAATGTAAAAGTGGTTTTCAGCCGATGCTCTTGTCTGAGACCACTGGCTTCAAATCCTGGCTCTTCCACTTCCTAGCTCTGGGACCTTGCCCCTCTGTATGTGCAGCTATATAAGATAAGAAGAGCAGCACCTCCTTCCAGATTGTCCTGGGGATCAAATGAAAAAAAAATCCATGCTTTGATTGTGCCTGGCACAGAGTAAGTGGTCAAGTTTTAGCTTTTATTATTTATCAACAAGCATCAGGTTTCAAAAATCAGTTATACAAAATCAGAATTTATACCGGTGTAGCCAAACTGCTTACTATATCGTGCCACTGCTGTCTTTAAAAGCAATCAGGGCTGGGTGTGGTGGCTCACCCCTGTAATCCTAGCACTCTGGGAGGCTGAGGTGGGTGGATTGCCTGAGCTCACAAGTTCGAGACCAGCCTGAGCCGGAGCAAGACCTCATCTCTAAAAAATAGCAAGGCATTGTGGTGGGTGTCTAGTCCTAGCTACTTGAGAGGCCGAGGCAAGAAAATCGCTTGAGCCCAAGACTTTGAGTTTGCTGTGAGCTGTGATGCTACAGCATTCTACCGGGGGGCAACAAAGTGTGAGATTCTGTCTCAAAAAAAAAAAAGAAAAGAAAAGCAATCAGGTGGTAGGATCTGAAAGAATACTATTGTCCACACTTCTCCAGTCTTTACATTTACCAAGAACAATTATATAGAATTGGCTTAATTTTTAAAAACCTATTTAATTCTCCCCAATACTCAATTTTTCCCTTTAATTTCTCTACATGTCCCCAAGTTAACTGGCTATGTTCAGTGATGATTAAATGAGGGTGGCAAAACTGTTAGACGATTCTTGATGTGTCCTGGATGTAGTCATTTAAGGGAGTATTGGGCAGTCTTCCATTCGTATGTTTAAAAAATTTAAGGTTAGGCTGGGTACAGTGGCTTATACTTGTAATCCTAGCACTCTGGGAGGCTGAGGCAGGTGGGTTGCTTGAGCTCAGGAGTTCCTGACCAGCCTGAGCAAGAGTGAGATGCTATCTCTGCTAAACATAGAAAAACTAGCCTGGCAGTATTGTAGCAGGTACCTGTCTGTAGTCCCTACTATTCAGGAAGTTGAGGCAAGAGGATCACTTGAACCCAAGAGTTTGAGGTTGCTGTGAGCTGTGACACCAGAGCCCTTTACCTAGGGTGAATGAATGAGACTCTGTCTCAAAAAAAAATTAAGGTGTGATATTTACATTGAGAAACTCTATAAGCTCTTAGAGGGTAGGGACCATGTTCTATTGAGCTCTGCCATGCCCAGAGGTTGGCAGTCACAGAAGACCAATAAAGAGAAAAGGAAGGCCAGGTGCGGTGGTTCACACCTATAATCCTAGCACGCTGGAGGCTGAGGCAGGTAGATTGCTTGAGCTCAGGAGTTCAAGACCAGCCTGAGCAAGAGCAAGACTCCATCTCTAAAAATAGCCAGGTGTTATGGCGGGCGCCTGTAGTCCCAGCTACTTGGGAGGCTGAGGCAAGAGGATCACTTGAGCCCAGGAGTTTGAGGTTACTGTGAGCTATGACACCATGACACTCTACCACTCCATGGTACTCTACCAAGGTTGACAAAGTGAGACTCTGTCTAAAAAAAAAAAAGGAAAATATAAAAAACATATAAAGACATAATATGAAATGTAAGTCATAAAAAAGGTGACATGTCTGGTGATTTGCCTATGGCAGACACAATAACATACAAAGGACTTAGCAGGTGATTCAACAAAAACAGTAAGACTAGTGACTAATTTATGTTTCAACCAGGCACTGACATATACAGAAAGAAATTAACAACCGAAAAATATGATCTGCTTACTCTTTCCTGAAACAAATGCATTTAACCAACCCTAAATCCCCAGCCCTTCAAAATGTGAAAGACTGATGTCAACATCCTCACACTACAATAATGGTACGGGGAAGAAAGCAATGGAGAAGGTGGAAAATATTTATATTACTGTGGGGTTTTGTTATGTGCCAAAGAACTCCTTTAAAACATCCTACCAGCCTCTGAAGTCATCACATGTGAAGGGCTAATAAATGAAAGCCATTAGAAATTAGAAAGTACTTGGCAAACTTGATCAGAAGTAACCTGTTATTGTGTTCTTTTTCTATCTGCTACCTCCCACACTTGGCTCCTGGACTCAAAATTTGCAATTCCTATAGGAATGGCACCTCACTATACACTCATTAAAAACAAAAAGCAACAACAAATAGTTCTTTTAGTACTTTTCCATGTGTTTGCAGCTCTAGGTTTCAAATTTATTATTTATTTATTTGTATGTTTGTTTGTTTAGAGACAGAGTCTCACACTGTCACTCTGGGTAGAGTGCTGTGAGGTCATTGTAGCTCACAGCAACCTCAAACTCCTGGATTCAAGTAATCTTCTTGCCTCAGCTTCCAGAGTAGCTGGGAGTTTTTTCTATTTTTAGTAGAGACAGGGGTCTCCCTCTTGCTCAGGCTGGTTTTGAACTCCTGAGCTCAAGTGATCCTCCTGCCTCAGCCTCCCAGAGTGCTAGGATTACATCTAAGCTTCAAATTTCTTAGATGTTGCCAAATTGCTTTCCAAAGTGATATAGCAATTTACACCCTTATGATCAGGGTGTGAAAGTTGGAATTGCTCCATTGCCAATATTTGTCATTGTAGACTTTGACATTTTTGCCGGTCTAGAGGTGCGAAATGGTCCTTTGTGGTTTAAATTTTCATTTACCTGAGTACTAACGATGTTGGGCACATTTTTTTAAGTTAATTGGCCAGTGTTCTTCTTTGGAAAAATGCCTGCCTTTTGTCCATTTGGCTATTGAGTTTTTATTTTCTTATTGATCTGTTCTGTAAATCTTCAGGATGATAATCTTTGGTTATTTATATTGTTATAAGTATTTTTTCCCAGTCTGTAGCTTGTCCTTTCATTTTTAATGGTATTTTTGGATGCACGGAAGTTTATTTTAATGTAGTCAAATTTGTCAGCCTGTTTCATTTATAGTAAGTGTTTATTGTGTCTTGTTTTAGAAACCTTTCTCTAGCCTGATTTCCCTTATATATACGTACATTTTTTGCAGTGTATTAAATTTTTCCTTAAGGCTTTCATTTATCTGGTATTCCTTTCTTGTTGGTAGGATATGAGGAAAGATTTCATTATTGGGTTTTCTTTTTTCTTTTCTTTTTGTATGCCATGTGCTGTGGGTGGTAAGCTATTGTGATTACCACTTGCCCCCCTACCTTCAGTTAAATCATTCATTCATTTCCCAATAATTAAAAATTCATGTTATTCTTTAACAAGTTATTCATTTATTTACAGGCTTGTTTCTAGGTCCAACAGCTTTTTTGGACTTTGAGAAAGTGATAGCTGATGGGGTTTTGTCAAAAATTTACTTTTAATAGGACTACAAACTAACATAGCCTTTTTGGAAAGAAGTATGGAGGGGTGGTGCCTGTGGCTCAAGGAGTAGGGCACTGGCCCCACATACCAGGGGTGGCGGGTTCAAGCCCAGCCCCAGCCAAAAACTGCAAAAAAAAAAAAAAAAAAAAGAAGTATGGAGAATCCTCAAAGAACTCAAATTAGACCTCCCATTTGACCAAGCAATCCCATTACTAGGCTACGTTGTCAAGATGTGGAAACAATCTAAATGCCCATCAATTCAGGAATGGATTAACAAACTGTGCTATATGCATACCATGGAATACTATTTAGCCATAAAAGAAGATGGAGACTTCACATCTTTTGTATTAAGCTGGATGGAGTTGCAACATTCTTCTCAGTAAAGTATCATAAGAATGGAAAAGCAAATATCCAATGTACGCCATACTAATATGAAGCCGTACATGATCTAATTCATGCCCACATAGGAGAAAAACTCATTTCAGTTCAAGTCGGGAGGGGGAGCCGGGGGGGAGCTTGGGGTGCCACTGAATGGGCACAATATAGGGGTGTATAGCACACTTTTTAGGGGCAGGGCATAGCTGCAAGAGAGACTCTACCTAACAAATTCAAATATTGTGGTTTTTTTTTTTTTTTTTGGAGACAGAGTCTCACTGTCATCCTCGGTAGAGTGCAGTGGTGTCACAGCTCACAGCAACCTCAAACTCTTGGGCTTAAGCGATTCTTTTGCCTTAGCCTCACAAGTAGCTGGGACTACAGGTACCTGCCACAATGCCTGGCCATTTTTTTTGTTGCAGTTGTCATTGTTTTAGCTGGCCTAGGCTGAGTTGGAACCCGCGAGCCTCGGGGCATGTGGCTGGCACTCTACCCACTGAGCTAAGGGCGTCGCCCATACTTGGTTTTTTAATGACTGTGAAATTGTGCTTAGCTAAGCAATGAAATCCATGTGGTTATGTGTCATTTTTATTTTATAACCTGTCTATTCCCCCAAATAATCAGAGATAGCTCATAGTATTAAAACACATTTAAAAAACGGTAGCTGAAAGTAGAAGAGAAAAAAGGCAGTAGCTGCCATATTATATTGATCACTCATTCCAACCCCATTCAGAATGATTCCCTTCTAAGTATTTTCAGAATCTGATGTTTTGTTTCATCTCTAAAAAATAACCTTGGATTAAGTGCTAAGTTGTATACTGTTTCTCAAAGCATAGTCTCCTGATGATTACAAAATGTTAATTATAACAAAGTACATCTTAAAAAGATTTCATACAGGCACGCCTTGTCAACCTTGTGTTTCCCGCTAAGTTCTGGGAGTTCTTTGTATGTCATTCCCTACCCAGTGGGATTTGGATGGAATCACCTTATATCTGAACTTAGTGATTCTCAGATTTCAAAATTTATAAAGGTACTGCACTAAGTTAATTCACTTTCATGGAGAATGGACTCAGATATTCTTCAGGTCGGAATAACTCTCAGTTCAGGAGGACAAGGTGATCATTTATTTATTCAATAGCATTATGGGTACTTTCTATACATCAGGCTTTGGTGTGGGTTCCAAGTGAAGTAAGATGACTGAAGGCCTTCAAGAATTGGCCCCCAGTCTACTGGGGGATACTAACTCACAGACATAAAACAGTGGGCTGGTGTCTCATGATCCTGCATGGTATGACCCATGGACATTTGAAACAATACAAGTAACAATCTACAATGACCAAAAAAGGACAGAGGAAGGACAGAGGGAGTGAGTGTTTGTAAGCGCTCAAACGGAAACGCTGATGGATGGGTGGAAGATATAGTCCAGGGAAAGCTGTATATTTTCCAGGTTTCTTTTTTTCTTTTTTTATTCATCATAATTCCAGATAGAAATGTTTAAGGGAAACAGCAGGGAAGGGCTGCCAGGAACATAGCAATTTGGTTTACCAAGATCATTATATTTAGTACTTTAATGTCTAGCTTTTGAGGTGGGGGTGAGGGGTGTTGAATTTAAGCAAAAGTAAACAGTTGTTCTTAATTATAACATACCATAGGACTTGGTGTGCTGGCTTCAAACAAAAATACTACAGCCTTTTCACCAGTACAGGAACATCAGTGGTTAAACCCAGTTGATCATCCGAGTGGTTATGATCGGAAGTTATTATAGTTAAATAATGCTAAGCAGTAAACTCCAAGTGGAATTCATGGCTAATAATATTGGCAAGGCAGCCTATTGTGTAATGTAGTATTTATCACCTCCTTAGGAAGACAAATGATCTTTTCTGTTTGCATAATATATTGTTGAAATTCATATATCATCGGCTGTATTTTATATAATACTAACACAATAAAATATTCCTAGAATTCGACATGTCGAAAAACATCGACTCCTTAAATGAACTTGCAGAAATTACTTTAGTTAAGAACACATAACTGAGGTCCTGTCCTTTTTTCCCTTTAGCTATTAAGGCCCTTAGTTGCAGAGGGACGCTCATCTCTAGTGCCTGAAATCTGTATTTCTCTGCTTAAAAAATTCTTGTAATTTAAATCTTTTGGGGTAGACTGGGTGGGAAAGGATTTAATGTCATTTAATATGGTTAGCTATGTGATAAAGAGCTATACTTTTGCCTTTAGCCCTGGGCAAGAGAGGCTTTGCCCTGGGTCCTGGCTTCCAGAGGGCTCTGCTCTGGCTTTCCTCAGGCTATGCCCCTCACCGTGGGTTGAAAGGTCAGCAGGGCCAACCAGACGTATCTGTGTCCCTTTCTAAAACACAGTTTATATCTCTGATACTCACAATTTCCTGTCCAAATTTGCTCAGAGCTCATTTCCAGGGATCATGGGGGTCTCTTTCTCAGTTTATCACCCCATTATCCTGAGGGAAGACTATGCCTAGGCTCCCAAGAATGGTCAAGGTGCAGCTGGTGGGGAGAAGGTGTGAACAAAGAAAGGGGGTGGGGCAAGTGCTAGCGCCAGCTCTCCAGCACATTTCTGCCTGGCACATAATGGAGTCTGAGAATTCTGACCTGGAACCTGGCCTTCTGGCAGGTTTGAGGTACACAGTTGACTACCCCCCCTTCCTTCCTTCCATCTTTCCTTCCTTCCTTCTTCCTTCCTCCTTTCCTCCCTCTCTCCGTCCGTCCCTCCCCCTCTCCTTCCTTCCTTCTTTCCTTTTCTTTCTTTTTTGAGACAGAGTCTCAAGCTGTTGCCCTGGGTAGAGTGCCGTGGTGTCATAGCTCACAGCACCCTCCCACTCGGGCTGAAGCAATCCTCTTGCCTCAGTTTTTCTATTTTTAGTAGAGACAGGGTCTCACCTTTGCTCAGGTTGGTCTCCAACTTGTGAGCTCAGGCAATCCACTGACCTCGGCCTCTCAGAGTGCTAGGATTACAGGCATGAGCCACTGCACCTGGCCCATTTTTTCCTTGAGATAGGGTCTTGCTCTGTCATCCAGGTTGGAGTGCAGTGCCATCATTCATCATAGCTCACAGCAACGTTGAGCTCTTGGGCTCAAGTGATCCTACTTGCCTTAGCTTTCTGAGTAGCTGGGACTACAAGTACCCACCATGATACCTGGCTAGTTTTTCTATTTTTTTTTAGTAGAGATAAGGTCTTGCTCTTGCTCAGGCTAGTCTTGAACTCCTGGGCTCAAGAACACTTCCTGCCTTAACCTCCCAGAGTGCTAGGATTATAGACACGAGCCTAGCCTACATTTGGCTCTTGAGTAGCATAGGGTTAGGGGTGCCAACTCCCTGGGCAATAGAAAATCCATACACAATGGTCTACTCCCCCAAAACTTAACTACTAATAGCCTGCTGTTGACCAAATGTCTGAGCAACAACAATTAACAGACATTTTGCACCTTATATATATTATAGAGGGTGTCCACAAAGTTCGCGTGCAATTTACTATGTTAAACTATTTTAAATTGCACATGAACTTCATGTCCATCCTGTATACTCTATTTTTATACTAAATAAAACCAGAGAAAAGAGAATGTTATTAAAACCACAGGAAGAGATTTACTCTTTACTATTTGCTGATCATTAAGATCTTCACCCTCGTCATCTTCACACTGAGTAAGCTCTTGCTATTTCAGGGTGGCAGAGGTGGGAGAGGTGGAAGAAGTGAAGGTGGGGGCAGGAGAGGCAGGCACACTTGGAGTAACTATTCTTTTTTTTTGAGACAGAGTCTCACTATGTCACCTTCAGTAGAGAGCTGTGGCATCACAGCTCAACCTACAGCGCCTAGGCCGAAGCAGTTCTCTTGCCTCAGCCTCCCAAGTAGCTGGGACTACAGGTGCCCGCCACAATGCCCGGCTATTTTTGTTGTTGTTGTTGCAGTTGTCATTGTTTGCCAGCCCTGGTGTATGAGCTACAGGCACCGCCCAGGGGTAACTTTTCTTGAAAAATATTTGCATATAAATGAATGTGTGCAGTGTAAACTCACATTGCTCAAGGGTCAACTATATTTGCAAGGTAGAAGATAGGATAGAAGGTATTTGATTTAATGCTTTGTAGCCTGATTTACAGCCTGAAATGGTATATGGTTGGACCTCCATTTGTACTCTTAGCTTAGACTCTTCTATGATGTAGGGGCAGGCTTGAGGAACTGTGTTACAGTTTTTTTAAAAAATGGAGAGTAACTCATTAAGCTATGTATGGAGGAATAATGAAAAATATTATATTACATCAAACAAGCTCTTTTAGACTTTCAAATCTGTTACAAAACGGAAAATAATCAGTTGGAAAAATCTTAGTTCTCTTTCCCCATTTGTAGACAATGTCCTATTTTATTTTCATCTGTCTTTTTTTTTTTTTCTGTCCATTGAGTATTCTATTGGCAGAATGTTCTAAAGAAGAGGGATATGTTTGATAAAAACCAGGCTTGGTGCATCTAGAGAACACTTGGCATTAAGAAACCCATTGGTAAATTATTACAGCAATCCATCAAAGGGGGTATGAACAATACTCTGTGACCACTATCCTGAAAGAAATGATATCCCCCTTGTCCTTGTCCACCGCTAGTAACTTAAAACAAGGTGTCTGTTATTGCTCCTCTTTTTTTCCTCTTCATCTTGGCTACAAAAATCACATTTGGGCTGGGCATAGTGGCTCACCTCTGTAATCCTAACACTCGGGGAGGCTGAGGCGGTGGATGGCTTAAGCTTAGCAGTTTTAGATCAGCCTGAGCAAGAGCAAGACTCTATCTCTAAATAAGTAAACTAGCCGGGTGTTGTGGCGGACACCTGTAGTCTCAGCTACTTGGGAGGCTTAGGTAAGAGGATCACTTGAGCCCAAGAGTTTGAGGTTGCTGCGAGCTATGATGCCACAGCACTCTACCCAGGGCAACAGAGTGAGACTCAGTCTCAAAAAAAAAAAAAAATCACATTTGGAATTTAGTCTTTTCAAGCCTAGTGTTCTAATCTCATGGGGATTTCAGTTGCATTCATCTTGCAATGGTAAGTGCCTTCTCTCTCATGTCCCAGGGGTATAAAGATGTCCAAATCAGGGTCCTAACCCTCTAGTGACTCAAAGGCTGAAGGAAGCCGACGGCTGTATGCACACACTTGACTGCTCTTACTACCAATAAGAACATAACCAACTAGGTTAGAGGCTGATCAGGGTCTGTACAGAAGAGCAAGAGAAGGGACCAGAGAAAGGTGACATTTTAAAAACTTGTGATATGAAACCCATCCTCTCCCTTTCTCCTCCCTTCCCCTCCCCTTCCTTCTGCTTTCCTTTCTTTTCCTCACCTTTCCTTTTCATTCTTTCTTCTTCCCTCCTCCAATAAATCTGGACTGAATACCTCCACGAACCATAGGTATCCCTGAACAAAAATTTAAAAAAGAGTAGGAGACATCTACAGATATATCTATGGGTGACAAGACGTATAAAATATTAAGAATAACAATAATGATGCTACTATTTCTTTAGAAACCATTTTAGGCACTTCATCTTAAAATAACCCTGTAAGACAGAGGCTGTTATTATCTCCTGTTGTTGGATGACAAAGTTGAGGCCCTGGGCGATTAGGCAGTTTTCTCAAGGTCACATAGCAGTACATAGCAATATTAGGAATCCAGCACAGGGAGTTTGCTCCCAGATACTGGGTACTTAGCCACTGTCACCATTGCACTATCCTGTCTGGTAGCACAGAATCACACATTAACATCAATGGTACAGTTAGGAGTTAGAATAAAAGCAAAGAGAAGGGAACTGTAGCTGTTAGTATTCACTCAGGAAAGCAGAAACCACTTTAGGTGTTTCACACAGAGTGTATTTAATGCAGGGAATTGGTTCTAAAGGTAGTAGAAGAGCACAAGGAGCAAAGGAGATGATGTTTACCAGAGTTTAATAACTGCAAAAGGCTGCTACTGTCCTTAAGGTTGGAGCAGCAAAAGGGGGCAAAGAATGTGACCTAAAGTCCACAGTGCACTCATCCTCGAGGCCGCTTTTCCTGAGTGAGGCTCCAGTAGCCATAGTCCTATTGATGCTACTGGAGTCTGCAGTTACCTGCAGCCATTTGTCCCGCTGCTGTCATATTTATGGTCTTTATTACAGGAGCCCTGAGTTGCCTGCGGGATCTCCAGATAGACCCAGGGGCAGAAAAGGAAAACTCAACTAGGCATTTACTTTCCTCTTGTTTTCTAATCTGCCATCAGTGCCTCCCATTAACAGAATCCAGCAGGAACTCAGTGGGCAGATGGGGCCTGGAAAAGGTCATTTCTGGGCTTCCAGCTGCCCACCATGCACTGAACACACTAGAAGGAGAGACAAAGCATATCCTACATGCTCAGTGATACTGAGAAGAAAAAATGTATTTCATTCAATCTAAGATACACGTGATTGTAAGACGTACCATAAAACTATGTATCACAAAGAAAGAAAAATACTGTCAAATTAGGCCACAGCACAAGTTATGAGGTACATTCGATTTCTAGAGATGTTAAAGCTTAAGAAAAGTCTCTCTTCAAATTGATGAGACATAGTCAATGTGTGCCCTCAGCTTACACGCAGTCTAAGGGGGCAACGGTTTGCTAAGATACTGTCGGAATAGAATCTAAATGATATGATAGGTGACCTTGATAAGAAGTGGGGTCTGGGAAGATTCTCTCAAAGAGGTAAAGTCTGAGACACATCTGAGTTTCCTGAGGAAATGGTTTTCCAGGCAAAAGGAGACATCTTTTCCAAGTGCACAAAGGCTGGGTGAAGTTTAGTGCATTTGGGAACTTGAAAGAGTTCAGAACGGCTGGTGTGTAGGGGGTAAAGTGAGGAGCTGTAAGTCGGAGGATGCATGGGTTCAATCATGCAGGAATTCCATGTGAAGCATTTTGACATTTTCCCAAAAGCTGACAGCAGACACTGAAGGACTTTAAGCACCTTCATAAAATCCTTTTGAAATTCGACTCAGGACTGCAGTTCAGTTGGTTCATATTGGTGCAGCTGTGACTGTTGTTAAATATTGAATTCCCTCCTTCCTAGTTGTGGAGGGCTGCTGCGCTGGCCCCCCTGCAGGCTCACAAATACCACACCCATCTCTTGGAACTTTCCAGACCCAGCCACTGAGAGATAGTGCCTGGCTCAGAGGGGCCGCGGATAGTGGCCTCAGCCCCTTCGTCAGTGCCATGTTAAATATTTTGAATGTCATCACTGGTTTCACTACATAAGTTTAATGGTCAGTTTTCTTGGTTTTTCAGTTCACTTTACTACACTGTAAAAAGATTTGAAAGTCTCTCTAAGCTGGTGGTTCTCAAATGTGGTCCCTGGACCGGCAGCATCAGCATCACCTGGGAGCTGATTAGAAATGCAAATTTCAGCCTATCCCAGATCTACTTAATGAGAAATTCTAGGGAGAGAGCCCAGCCATCGGTGTTTTAATCAGCCCTTCAGGAGATTCTGGTGGCCACTCCAATTTGAGACCTATTTCTCCAAGCCTCTTGCCCTCGTAAAGATTTGAGTAAGCCGTCCTTGAACAATTGGCTGTTATTTCAAAGGCATGTACAGTTCTATAGGTTAGTATTCTAACGGGGACAAGGGTGGGCCTGATGAGTTTGAGGACATGGCGAGTAAGCGGTAGCTGGATGAATAGTTATTACATTTTAAAGAGTGTTATACAGTGGAACGCTTTGGAAAACATTCACATTTTGGAACTATATATTTGTTGTTTTATTTTCTATATCCCATGATGATTGACATTTTGGTGCTTTACAGACCAAGGGAGGGACTGTCCCTCCCAGGGTTAGCTAATTCCTAGGGATAGTGAAAGACTTGTCTATGAGCAATCTTGGTTGCTCCTGTCATTTTACCAGGCTCCTGTAGTCCAGGACACTGTTCCCCTGCCCTACATCACTCCAGGGCCAGGTACCAAAGCACTGGAGATCATCTCTTTAGGCCAGAGCCCACTGAAATTATTCAAACTATCCAATCCTTAACCTATCTGTGCGTACCCTGCCAACCTGTTCCTTTCCTTGAAAACTACAGTAAAGTGCCTATGTTTCCTCTTGCTCCTTCTGTCCTGGACTGACTCTGGTATTTTCCCACATGGCCTTGTGTGGCCCGTTGTGCCTGCTCGTCTTGGAAACTGTGAGTAATAAACTCTTCTTTCAGAAGCTATCTCCAGGTCTGTCCCCTTACTGTAACTCGTTAAAACAAATCCTAAGTACATGTCATAATAGGAGCTGCATGGATTTGAGTTCCAGCTGGGCTCTGTCATTTATATATCATGTGACCTTCAGATTATCCGTGTCCTTATCTGTAGAACGTGATAAGGAGTTCTGAAGAACATCTGGGGTCCTGTACTGAGGAGAATGCACATAAGGTAAGGAGAATGTATATAAGGTGAGTAAACACCGAAGAGATAATAGCCGTATGGACAAGGACGTGGGAAAATCAAGGATGAAATCCCCCCATAGGCTCAGAAATGAGAAAGTGCTATATGTGGGTAGCTAACCTTTCAGATGTATATATCCTTCCTAATGTTCAATTACGAGCAGCAACTAATCTGGACACATTTCACGAATTGCTATTTTTATACCTCAGCTGAAAAACTACCCCCACCCCCCCCTTTAAATGATGGCTGCTGTTCCTGTAAAGGAAATAAAACCTGATAATGAGTCGTTTAAAGAAGAGAGTTAAAGGAAGCATGGTTTATCGCTTTTCCTCTGCTCAAGTGTCATTTTGACATGCGACACCTACCTTCACTAATTACCCGATAAGCAAACTTATCAAGTCACAAGGTAGAGAGACAAGATGTTGGAATTTGAAACCATTCTGACCTTAAGACAAATACTGGCCGTGTGACCTTTGGCAAATCACTTAATAGCTCCCAACTTCAAGTTTCCTTATCTGTAAAAGGAGATAAGAACACCTACCTAAGGAAGATGTTTAGAAAGATCAGATATAATGTAAGTAATGTTTCTCATTAGTGGGAGGCCTGGGATTTGAACCCCCCCCCCAGTAGGAAGGACTTGCCAATAAATAACAGAGCCCACCACGGCCCCCAGATCCGAACTTTCTCTCCCTCTCCTTCCTTTCCTCCTCCCTCCGCCCTCCTTCTAGTGGATGGATGAAAACATTTTTCAGGATTTGAATCATTTCCTTCTTTCTCACTGAAATTATGGCCCACATGGGATTTTACTGCTTGAAACAGAGGACCCTGCACATCCCAATAATGACCAGATGCACTCACGTCTAGCATAAAGACTCAGCTTCAGCTGTCATCCCAGCCAGTTAGCAGCTTGGGCTGAAGTTGGAGATTTGGTTACCTCAGGATAAATAATTATACCTATGAGTGCTGTAGAGCCAGCCATAAATGCCCGGGCAAGTCCCCCCTCGGGGTGGGGTTTGGCCCATCTGGAAGCCTTCCTTTCTTTTTGCAAGCTGCCCATTCATACAAATGCTTCTTCTGGACGTCTTCCCAACAAATCCACCACTCAGGGATTTCTGCTTCTCTGGCTGCTTACTGCCCTTACAGCCAGGCCTGCATGTTTTAGGGTTCTGTGGCCAAGTAGCCAAGGGTTTCACATACAGTATTCTCATGCCTGAGCCCAGTTAGCTGGTCCAGAATCTCCAGCATCGCTTCTGGGTCTTCCCTCATGAGGCTTTGCACAGGGCAAGGCACCTAAGAACTGCTCCAGAAAGTTCTGTTGATTCATTGATTGGAGTTAAGGCCCCCAAATATTCTGGGATGTTCTTAATTGAAACAATTAGGTGGGTATAGATCAGACTATTAACAGATGCATCTTGCATGATGACTTTTCACTTAACTAATTTTTCACAGCTCTGGAGCTGTAAAAGTTTTGGAAAACCTCCGTCTTTTTTTCCAGAACGATTTCTCACTGTCATACACGCCAAATAATATACTGTAGTTTTAATAGTACAATTTCAGGCAAGAAGATATCCCCCAGTGTCACCAATACAACAGTTTGTATTGAGAGAGTATCCAATGGAGAAAGTTTGTGTTGCAAGTCAAGTATGGATGAAGGATTTGCTTTGTGTATGTGTGCCATGGAGGTAGGGAGAAGAGGTAGCATCTTTTACTATTCTTAAGTCGAGGCACCAGTAAACTTTTCCTGTCATGGGCCAAAGAGTAAATAGTCTAACTTTGAAGGCCAAAATATCTCTGTTGCAAAATTGCTTAACTTTGGGCTGGGTGCCCATAGCCCAGTGGTTAGGGCGTTGGCCCCATGCACTGGGGTTGGTGGGTTCGAACCTGGCCTGGGCCTACTAAAGGGGGAAAAAAAAACTACTTAACTTTGTCCTTGTAGCATGAAAGCAATTATGGATAATCCACAAATGAATGGGAGTATCTTTGTTGTAATAAAACTTTATTTATAGAAACAGGTCAGAGTTGGTCTGTGTACTCTTCTTCTTCTTCTTCTTTTTTTTTTTTTTTTTGAAACAGAGGCTCACTTTGTCATCTTTGGTAGAATGCCATGACATCATAGCTCACAGCAACCTTAAACGCTTGGGTTCAAGTGATTCTCTTGCCTCAGCCTCCCAAGTAGCTGGGACTACAGGTGTCTACCACAATGCCCAGCTATTTTCAGAGATGGGGGGTCTCACTCTTTTTCAGGCTGATCTCAAATTCGAGTTCAAGAGATCCACCCATCTCAGCCTGTCAGAGTGCTAGGATTACTGGTGTGAACCACCGTGCGAGGCCATGGCCCACATACTCTTGTTTGCTTGTAGACCTCTGCTTTAGTCTTGTGAGCACCCCTTATTTCTTTGTGATTTGAACTTTTTTATTTTCCCCTAAAGGGTTTTCTTTCTGTGCTCCTTTATTTTAAAGTGCAGTTTATTTTGAGTGCAAGATAATCATTATCTCCTAAAAGGTTGAAAAATTAATGCAGAAAATGGCATAGAGTGCAGAATGAACCTTATAATGAATGATTCACCTGCACCCTTTCCTCTATCAATCTCACCCACTCTTTTTTTTTTTTTTTGAGACACAT
>NW_003852446.1:7401959-7415453 GCF_000181295.1 Otolemur garnettii
TTTTTTGGTTGTAGTTGGTATTGTTTGGCAGGCCTGGGTTGGATTCGAACCCGCCAGCTCTGGTGTATGTGGCTGGCGCCTTAGCCGCTTGAACCACAGGTGCCACCCAATCTCACCCACTCTTACGTCTTCCTTTATTCCTTTGGTGAGTGAAAGAAATCTTCGTTACATTATATGGACAAACTATATTTATTTTCAACTACTTGAAATTGTTTATGAATTTTAGAGACTTGTTTACATTGTTCAATTAATGCATTTTTCTGTGTATGTGTAAATTAATTTGGGTTAGAATGTATTGTGGTGTTGCTATTACAATTAATGGAAAAGTTGTTTTATTTCATGGGTTTTCACTCAGCAGCTGAATGTTCAGGAATGAATCCCATCAGTAGGTGATGGATAGGTATAACGTCAGGGGAATTCACAGATTGCCTACACTTCTGGGGGAGTTGCTACTCCAAGGTAGGCAAAGGCTACTTACTCCAGCTGGCTCCCGCAGCCATCATCACATGGCAGTCAGGACCCTGAAACGTACGAGGAGATTTGGAGGAGGAAGGAAAGAGGAAAGAAGTGGGCCCTGGTGTCGTGCTTCGGTGGCTGTCCTCTCCCCTGTTCCCAAGAAGCTTTGTCAAACTTGTAGTCACACGGTCTTTAGCAATGATCCTACCTCCACATCTTTCTATTTCTGATTTTCCCATGTCACCCGAGGCCATTCCTTGGGTTCGGTGCCCTCATTTGCAAAACAGAGTTAAAAATACATTTGTTATCAAGTATATGGGTTTGCCATGAGGTTAACACAAATGTGCTATGCTTATATGAAGTGTAGTTATCAGTTGAGCATTTAGAAGGAGTTAGGAGACTGAAAGACCCCCCAAGACACTACTGTCTGGAGTTCTGAAACTGCTTTTTAAGAGTACGTGGCTAGAGCTAACTTGGATGATTTTGATTGCTCCTGTTTCTTCCTTCACTGTGATGGGACAGAAACTGTCAATTCTGGGGCTGCAGCATTGAATGTGACAGAAATGGTTCCTGACTACATGGAATATAGTATTTAGTATATATTATGGAGTCAAGTCCAAGACTCTTTGAAGAGTCCCAAGCTAGGGGTCAGTGGTCTGCTAAGATGTGTTATGGAATAGACAGGCAAGGTATCTCATGCTGTAATCCCAGCACTCTGGGAGGCCAAGGCTGGTGGATTGCTTGAGCTCAGGAGTTCCAGACTAGCCAGACCAGACCAAATGGGAGACCCCATCTCTAAAATATAGCCAGGCATTGTGGTAGGCACCTGTAGTCCCAGCTACTCAGGAGGCTGAGGCAGGAGGATTGCTGGAGCCCAAGAGTTTGAGGTTGCCATGAGCTATGAGGCCATGGCACCCTACTGAGGGTGACCAAGTGAGACTCTGTCTGGAAAAAAAAAGATGTGTTACAGAAAAAAGAAAAACAACAAAATAACATCAACAGCCAAGGAGCACAGGATAGCTATAACATACCATGATGTCATAACTTGGACAAAGACTTATGTGCTTTTGATCTCCGGGCAACATGAAATGAGCAGAAAGTAAGGTTAGTATGGAATAAGCCCCCAAACCTGGGAGAATTTCATGCTAAGGACTTAAAGTCTGACCACGATTAGCCAGATACGACCACAAGCATGTGGCCATGTTATCCTGAACTCCTCAGCACCTGCTCGGATCTGATGCAACCCCCAAAGCCGTGCATACAAATTTTGTATTGAGAAAATTGTTCTACTGGTTTCTAGATGTAGTCGAATTCCCCACACCCACTGCTTTATGACCTCCAGCAAAGTGAAACCAGGTAGGTAGTAACTGTGTTGCCAGTTAATGTCTATATCATTAGATAATAAAATCTGTATCATGGTGGCACCTATGGCTCAAAGGAGTAGGGCGCCGGCCCCATATGCCAGAGGTGGCGGGTTCAAACCCAGCTTCGGGCAAAAATAAAATAAAATCTGTATTATTTTAGCAGTAGCACTGGAATATCAGTTGCTCTTTCTCATGAAGAAAGCACATTTTTGTAATTTAATCATTATTTTAATCAAAGGAATCAAGACCCCATCATCAATCAGTCTTTCCCAGAGAACCAATCGCCTTTGAATTCATCCTGGGGAATCTGCTGAGATGGATGCTTTCTGTAAACACAACAACATACTAACCTTTGGTTGCTTCAAGTGGAAGTAAAGGACGAAATACACGGGTCCACTTGTCACCAAACCACGCAAGGGAAAAGTCTGTCACCGTATCTTTTGTGGTTGCTAATCAGCTTAATTCATACACTCAGCTGTTTTTTGTACAATTCTTAGCACCACAAAGAGGAAGTGCTGTTTCTTCTTCCTTAAGAAAAAGTTCCAGTCCAAACCATCAGCCTCTGTAGGTTGTCTTAATTGCTACTTTGCACTGCACTGGACTATGACTCTGATTTTTGGCACATGCTATCATACACACAGTTCCTAAAATAAAATGCTCCAGGATATCCTAGGAACTCTTAGAAGGCTTTAAAAAGGAACTCACACACTGAAAGAATATCTTTGATGAAGACAATTCAAGCAAGCTGAATGATTACTACAACAGAAACACATGATTAATTGAGAGCTTGCAGTGGGTCCGGCGAATCCTCGCCACCTAACTTATCATGGTTTGGGGCAGTTTGACGAGAATCCAGTTTTGATAAAACAATTGTTTTTTTCCTCCCCAAGTGACTATACATTTAAATAGCTAAAACATCTGTTCAGCAACATAGTAAAACATGTATACTCGGAACGCTTGAGAGAAGAGCCTGCCAAACCCTCAGTTGAGAGGGACTTTGCTGAGGGGGAGCACCAAGATAAAGCAACCACTGTTTGTTTTGTCTAGTCAGGGGGAAAGCCAAGGCAACCAATATTTTTGGTTTTACAAATTTCATTGTGAAGAATTATTTGAGAAAGGGTGGCAAGGGGAGATTCCCTGACGGGAATTTTTTAAGCTGTCCATTAGCAGTGCAAGAGAGCCTTGGATGTCAACACCTAACAGACTCTTGAGACCAGCTACTAAACCACGAAAAGTGACTTTCTTCTCCAGTGTTCTTTCCGGCCCTTCTGATGGAAGCAGAAACAGGGAGCAGCGTTGAGACTGGAAAGACAGCCAACAGGGGCACTCGGATTGCCCTGGTTGTGTTCATCGGTGGCACCCTGGTGCTGGGCACGATCCTCTTTCTAGGTAAGTGGAACACTGGAGGCCAGGGGAACTGGGCATGTGCTTTATCCTAGCAAAACTTGGCATAATGCGGGCATGTGGCTATTTGCTTGTGTTAGGAGGTGGTACCTCTTTAGTTTCTATCAAAGGTGCAAATGAAAAAAGAAGGCTTTTCCTTAGGAAGCTAAATAAATAAATACCCCCAAGTACCAAATGTATAGTCCAGAAGGCAAAATGGGTCTAAGTGCTTCGAGTGGCTAGAGGATTCAATTGCGCTGGGCAGAAAACTGTTTAGCAAAATGAGGGTTTATAAATTCAGACTCGGACACTTTCATTTATTTTGGGAGGAAAGACTTTATCTTAGGATCAAAAGCATGGTGGGATTTCTTTCCATTTGACTTTTGTTAATGTTTGCCTGGAAAAAAATCACGAAATTGAATTTACAAAATCAAAATCAATCCTTTCAATTGAACCTTTGCTGGTACCCTTCAATTCCTTTCTAATCCAGGGACTCTGGGCAGATGCAATGTTAACTCTGCCTTTCTATTAGATTTAGGAATTATTATGAAGGAAAACGGGTTTTCCTCTTAAGACTTGAAGGATATTATGATCCCATTATTTTAATAACTCTTGGTGAGAATGGTGTACCCAGAGAGTGTATATGATGAGGGTATATGAGAGTACAAAAAAGAATCAAGTATCATGGAAGGGGGCGAGGAGTGTTCTAAAATGCTAAGCTTTCTGAACTCTTGTTGTTTTTCTCATAAAACCCATGATACTTGATTCACTTGAACATCACCTAGGAACAAGCCCTATGCTTAACAGATTCTAGGTGCATAGACAGGATGCAGGAAGCCATGTTTATTTTGGCCGGGGAAAACCAGTGATTGAACTTTTAAAAGACTTAGGGTTGTGTGGTTGAAAACTCTGCTAAAATGAGCAAACCATCTTGCCATGTTTTCTGTGGCTGCAGATTTAGGAAATTAGGTGGGCTTATTACTTTCTGGTAAAGCTGAACCTCCTACCCCTGCAACTGGATTTGTGGCTCTTGAAAAGTGTTGGGAGATTTCTCAGCACTTGGTTTAGATGAGTGTCCCCTGCTGAAGTTCAAAAGTGGAGGAAAAATTCTATGGGCGTACCAAAAGATGACATATTAGGTGGGAAGTGACTACAAGGTGAGATTTTTTACAAATACTCCCCAACTTAAAATCCAAATGATTACTGTTTATGTAAAAATACGTGCTCTCTTTAATGAGAACCACTGCCTGAAACTTGACATTCTGAGACCGGGGCATACTAGTTGGAAGACTGTCCATGGCAGCAAATCTTTGTTCTTTGGGACGAATTGATTCTTTAGAAACAGTGCTAACGTTTTTAGACCAAAGTAAAATTCATCAAGCCAGGCAATGCTATTATGGATAAGGAGGCCTGCATGAAAAGAAAATAGAACTTCTTTCAGTGGTGCCCAGTAGTAACCTGGCTCTCACCTTGAATCTCTAAGAGGAACTCTGAAGATGGTAGAGAATAAGAACGAACTCAGGGTGTGGCCTGTTTACATCTTCACCTCTCAAAGTGTGGTCCATGGTCCAGCAGTATCAGCATCACTTGGGGCCTTCAGCTCCTCCTCCCCCATACAGGCTGATTCACAATCTGCATTTTCAAAAGATCCCCAGAGGATTCATTGGTAAATACAGGTTTGAGAAGCTTTTCTTCTGTGACGGCAGCCATTTGAATGTATACGTTCAGGGAGACTCATTGTTGTTAAATATTTCTGCACCATTTCCGACCCACTGGCTCTCTGCCCCTAGGCTCTATCACTCCCCTCCACCGTGCACCTAGCAAAATCTTTGAAATTCTCCAGGGACCCTGCCAGGCAATGCTCTTCTAGTTAGAGTTATTGCCTCTTAAGGTTCTTCCCAGTTGGCTTTGCCCCCATCTAAATTCAGTCTTCAGTTACATGTCTGTAATTTCTAGCATCCCTTCTTACCTCTTCTTTATATCAGAGGCTAGTCTAGAAACTTCAGTGCTGGCCTGGTGAGGTGGCTCACGCCTGTAATCCCAGCACTTTAGGAGGCCGAGGTGCGTGGATGGCCTGAGCTCAGGCGTTCGAGACCAGCCTGAGCAAGGTCTCCACTCCATCTCTACTAAGAATAAAAACAATTAGCTGGGTGTTGTGGCAGGTGCCTGTGGTCCCAGCTACCTGGGAGGCTGAGGCAAGAGGAATGAGCCCAAAGCATTGAGATTTCTGTGAGCTATGACATCATGGCACTCTACCCAGGGTGACACAGTGAGATTCTGTCTTAAAAAAAAAGAAGAAACTTTAGTGCTTTTACAGTAAGAGTGAGTGCCAGTGGCCTTGTGGTGGTTTCAGAGAACTGTCCTTTCTTCTCCTTCCCCTCCCCTTCTTCCCTTACAATCTGTTTCTCAGATGCGGTGGCCAGCAACTTTTCCTGTCAAGGGCTGGATAGCAAATATTTTCAGCTCTGTAGGCCATACGGCCCCTGTTGCAGCTACTTAATTCTCTCGTAGCCGAGAGCAGCCATGGACAATATGTATGCCAATGCGCATGGCTGGGTGCCAAGAAAAGCTCATTTACGGAGTCTGCAATTTGAATTTCATATAATTTTCACGTGTCATGAACTATTATCTTTCTTTTGATTTCGCTCCATCATTAAAACATGTAAAAGCCACAGCAACCTGTAGCGGACTGGATTGGCTTGTCCATTCTGAAGGCATTTCCACTCTGGTTATAGAGAAATTGCAAATGAGAAACCAAATTGCTATTTAAGTCTTTTTAAGCTCCTGAACAGTAAACAGTAAGCTTTGGATTTTTATATTAAAAGTATGTGTATTGTCTCCATTTTATTCACTTATACCTTCACATTACCTGGGTTTTTTGATCCTTATTTATTTATAGGGTCTTAAAATAAACCCTCCTGGATACAGTGCTCTTCCTTGAAGGGTTGGGTCTTCCTTTTACTCATCCTTGGATAAAGATCTTCGGTTTTAGTTCTGCTTCCTTAGAGGTTTTGGGTCAAGAATTATTTTTCATGAAAGGAATCTATCTGTAACCATTTCATTAGCTTTCACAAGTAAGGTTGGGATCAAGAAGGTATTATCTAGAATGATAAAAATATTATTATTGTTTACAATAAAGTTCATTTTTCCATGATAAAAAAATAACACATGCTCATTAAAGAACATTTGGTGAACATATGGTCCCACCACCCAAGTGTATTGGAATATTCCACCCTGATCTTTCTGCTGCCCGTATATACTTTTACTCTTTTTGCTTTTTACAGAAATCAAAGCACACCTTTATGGTAAGAAACTTCTTTTCTTAAAAATAGGCCTGAGCTGTTCTGAAGGCAGTTTTCTTGAATCTTTAATAGACCACAGGTAAAAGGCTGTTTGGAAGATGACAGCTGAGAAAACAACAAAGAAAAAGTAGTCTTCGCTTAGAATTTGGGTTGATAGATAGTAACAATTGCCATGCTGGGAAATGATCTACAAATTTTCCATCTCCCGAAGAAATATAGGTGTTGTCACAGTTTCTGATGCTGCCATGGAGGGCCTTGGGCACCATCACGCCCAACCATCCATCTCCCCATGGCCACATCTCCGAATGATTCCTTGTGTCTGCCCACAGAGAACAGCAAGAATGAATTCTCCAGAACTTCCTCGGCTACCAAAAATAGTTTTGAAATCTTAAACTCACATCTGCTAATGCCCAGGTGCTACTGGAGTTGACAAATTGGGCTCCCTTCTCTACTTCTTCAGAAATCCACTTATTAATAGATAATGATGCCAGCCCAACAGATGGGGGAAATTAAGTTATTGGTGGAAAGCTATTTTAATTTGGGAGGGTTTTTAATTTTTTTTTTTTTTTTTTTGGAATTAGCTGGAAGCTTGGTCCACAAAGCTGCATGTGTCTGGAAGCTAGGGTGGTAGGAGGGTTTGTGGGGTCCAGGACAGGAAGACAATGGCTCCTTTGCTAGATGATTGAGTTATATATGCATGTTATTTGCTCCCTTTTTGGGTCCATATCTGTATGGATGGTTTAGATAAGATCAAGAGCACTGAAGGCCACACACGTTAGCTAGCTTTCTTCATCTGCTTTGATGTACTCTAAATGACATAGTTTAAAAGTTTTAATTTTCCCATCTTTAGGATGCAGATATAGTTATAAAGAGTGAAAGTATAAAGTTGAAACCAAGGGGTAATCAGAGATGGAAGAGACTTCAGAGATCATCTCACCCCGTGGCTCTCAGCCTTGAGTGTGGGTCAGAATCACCTGGAGTGGGGCCCCCATGCCCAGAGTGCCTGAGTCAGAAGGTCTGCAGTGGGTTTGACAATTTGCATCTGTAATGAGCCCCCATGTGCTGCTGCTGCCAGTCCGGGGACTGTACTCTTAGGAGCACTGATATAGCACCCACTCACTCACGGGTCTTCCATACAAGAGAACTGAGTTTCAGAGCAAATCAAGAGAGTACCTGGGTTACTTAGCCAGTGACTAGAGTCTGGTTCTGTGACGTTAAGCCAACTTTATTTTTCTTTTTGAGAAGAGTTTCACTTTGTTGCCCTGAGTAGAGTACTGTGGTGTCATAGCCCACAGCAACCTCAAAGTCTTGGATTCAAACAATCTTCTTTCCTCAGCCTCCCAAGTAGCTGGCTGGAACTATAGGCTACAGGCGCTCTTGCTCAGGCTGGTCTTAAACTCCTGAGCTCAAGCAATCCACCTGCCTCGGCCTCCCAGAGTGCTAAGATTACAGGTGTGAGCCACCACACCCAGAACTTTTCTTTTCTAAACTGAGACAGGGTCTTGCTTTGTTGTCCAGGCTAGAGTGCATTGGCATGATCATAGCTGACTGTGACCTTGAACTCCTGAGCTCAGCTTCCCAAGTAGCTAGGACTACAGGTGCCCAGCACAATGCCTGGAGAATTTTTCTGTTTTTAGTAGATGTGGGGTCTCCCTGTTGCTCAGGCTGGTCTTGAACTTCTGGCCTCAAGCAATTTTCCTGCCTTGGCTTCTCAAAGAGTTGAGATTACAGGCGTGAGCCACCTGCCTGGCTCCAGCTGGGTTCTTGACTTTTGCATCAACACAGAAGGATGAACTGATATCTTGCATGTGTGCCTGAGGGTGGTTTACCTGCTGCTGGTCTGCGACAAGCTAGTCATTTATTTTGGTCCGTATTTTTCTTTTTTTCAGTGAGTCAAGGTCTCCTAAGTCTCCAAGCTAAACAGGAGTACTGCCTGAAGCCAGAATGCATCGAAGCTGGTAAGTCAGTTTTCCATCCTGTGTCAAGTTATAATTATAGTACCTTGCGGAGTGGAAGAGAAAACAGGTGGTATTTATAGTCTTTTGTTTGCTTGAGGTTTACCAAGTACAAAGTGCAATTTTGAAGAAATTTTAAGTTTACTTTCAAGTTTTGGTGTGAAATAGTGGAGCTTAGGTTTCCTGTTTTCTTTTTCCTTGCAAAAACCAGCTGTGCGGTATTCCAGGCATCATTATAAGGGAATCAGGAAGGGGCCTGGGAGGCTCAATGGCCCGTCTTAAGAGCCGCAGGCGGAGACCATCTGCTTTCTGATGGCGCGGCTGGCTCTAGATTCCTATTGATCTGAAGCAGTCTTTGTGTATGTTCTGCTCAGTGGGCCTGGCCCGCCTGCATCGAAGCAGGGTCCTTGGTAAACCCATGCTTCCGCTGACACCGCGAATCCCTCTGGATCCTTCTATTCCACATAGCGAGTCAAACTTCTCTCGAGCTGACCAGGCTGTAGGAGTGAGTGCCCCAAAGTGAGGAGGAGTGCTTGAAGTTGCCTCAGGTTTGCCACCGTGTTTTGTTCCATTGTACCCATGGCTGGAGTCACCCCAAACGCAGCGGCAGTGGAGTTCTCATGAGGGAGTGCCCTAAACGCTTGCAGCCATAGGATGGCAAGATGGGGCCAGTTGGGATTCCAAAGGAAGAAGCATTAAATGGAAGAGTGATCAGTTGAAAGTATTAGAGGAACGTCTGTAGAGTGCTGTGGCATACCCTCATGGGGGCCAGCTAGAGAAGAGGGGTGCTCTACCTCGGCAGCTAGGGTCTCAACACATGGGGTCTATGTGAGGGTTTAACGGATTTGGGTTGGGCTGGTTTCTTTCAGTGTTCTTGGCAACAAGCCTAGGTACCTTTATCAGTTCCTGGGAATGTCGAAGGCCCAGGTTTGGGTTCAAGCCTGCTGGTGAGAATTCGCACCTGGCTGGTCACAGAGAAGTTAAAGCATTCTGTGATTTTCGGTCAGAACATAGGGGGAAAGTGGGAGGGGGGATGGGGAGACCCCGCGCATAGCTATCCCCGCCCCCAAGTCAGTGTTAGTGCTCAGATATCTAGGAGCCGGATTCTGGCTCCCACCTCCGTTCTTTAAGTGGGTAGAGATGCTAGTGCATTTTCTAAAGAGAAAGTCCAGGACACGTTAAGCATGTGGTACTTTCACTTTCCTCTTGACCTTAAGAGAAGAGATTAATGAACAAATTCACCAAATATTTGTGCAGGCCAGGTGCTGAGTTAGGTTTTGGGCATATAGCAGTGAGCCTGGTATGGGAGGACAGACAATAATCACATAAGGCAATTGATGCCGAGAAAAATATCCAGCTAGGCTTGGTGGCATGCTTCTTGTAGTCCCAGCTCCTCAGGAGGCTGATGCATAAGGATCACTTGAGCCCAGCCTGGGCAATATGGGGAGATCCTGTCTTTAAAAGTAAATAAGGAAATAAAGACAAACAGTGGTATGTGCTATGTAGAAAATTAAAATATTCAAAATAGAATAATGTGGTAACAAGCCATAGGATGGTTAGATGGAAAGGTCTGAGGATGTGACCTTGAAGGTGACCCTGAATGATGAGAAGGGAACTGCTGTGTGAAGATTGAGGCAAGGGGTTGCCAGGTTGGGGGGACAGGTGGGGCAAAGGCCCCAGAGAAAGAGCTCGGAGGTCTTGATGAATGGGTAGGGCCTGAGGGAGAAGCAGAGTGCAGGTGACGGGTGTGGGCTCAGGTGCCAGTGAGTTTGGGTTTTCCTTAAGTGTCCTCAAAAGCTTCTGGTGCATTTTAAGAGGTATACCATCTTCTGAGCATTTACAAACAGCTCTCTTTGGAGAGCTCTGTTAGAGGGAGTCTTTCTGGGTGGAGGAGACATCGTAGGGAGCAAGAATGCACGAAGGTGGCTCAGGCAGGAGACTTAGTAAATCAGGTGAGAGGTCTTGAGTTCAATGTCTTGAACTCAAGATAGGGGGAGGGCCAGTGTGTAGGGGGTTTAGAAGGTAGAGGGCCTGCTGAAGGATTCCATATGGGCTGTGAACAAAAGCAGAGAATTGAAGGTGACGGGTAGACTGAATGGTGGTGTTTATTGAGATAGGAAAGACTTAGGTGAAAGAGCTTATAAACTCCAAGGGTAATGGGTTAGATAATGATGTTTAATTGGAGTTCTTTTTTGTTTCATTCTTAAATGATCAATATATATATTTTTATCTAGGTAAAGTGTTAAGTGACTTACAGGCGTCATCTCATAAAACCTTCATAAGCGCCCCATGAGGGCGGTGCTATCAGCACTCCCACTTTCATATGAGGAAACATAGACTTCTAGAGGCTAAGTAACTGCCCAGGGGCATGCCCTGAGTTAGTGGCAGAGCTGGGCTTCAGGTGTGCATGTGACTCCTCTCTTTCCTTGTGGCCATGCTAGGCAACGCTCTTTGGCCCTGACCCTTTGTTCTTTTTTCATAATACTAGACCTACTAGAGTCTGGTGGTTAGACAACCATTTCACCTTTTTGACATCATGCCTGGAGGGGTGATCCTCTTCTGGAATGATCTGGGAACTCCCGATCCCTTTCCTGTGCCCAGCTTAAGCAGCTGACCTGGGGTTTTCTCCTGGGTGTCAGTTGAGACTGTCAGGACAAGTTTTAGACTTCATGTCCCCTGCTGCTTTTGTTGTAGTAGATGTGCGAAATTGACATTTCTGAGCTCATAAATTTTCAGTTTGAGTTTAGACAACTTTTTGTATGGAAGGCCACTTGTTTCGTGAGTTTTGTTTCTTTATTATGAATCATAGCAATGCAAGAGTGGAACTTACAGACTGACATTTGGTGATGTCACCTTCTGCCAGCCTATATGTTTTGCCTGGCTATCCTGTTTTTAATTTTCACATTGCTGAATAGCTTTCTAATGTTGGAAAAAATATATTGATTTTGCTGTTTCTGTGGTGAAAGGCTTACCAAGGATACAGCGCTCTTTAGCATAATAAGAACTTCAGTGTGCCCAGGGGTCTGCAGAGCAGCTGTTGAGTACACATGGCAGGGGAATTGTGGCCAAGCCAGGGCCTTAAACCAGAGGCCATGCATGTGTGGGCACATATGCTCAAAAGTTTGGAAGAGCAAAGTGTTTGATCGTCTTCTGGGCCATTTCTGAACAGGTGCCAACCATTTCTGAGATGCATCCTCTCCGTAACTCTCCTTTCTTCCTCTTCTTCATGTCTTCTCCTAATCTAGTGGTTCTCAACCCGTGGGTCCCGATCCCTTTAGGGGGAGTTTGTAACAATGAAAATACATCCTGCATATCAGATATTTACATTATGATTCATAACAGTAGCAAAATTACAGTTATGAAGTAGCAATGAAAATAATTTTATGGTTAGGGGTCACCAGAACATGAGGACCTGTATTAAAGGGTCGCAGCATTAGGAAGGTTGAGAACCACTGTCCTAATCCCTCTTGCAAAATAAGAGCTGTAGAAAGACTGCAGAGAACCAAGAAAAGGGTGTGCTAATGATAGTAAATAAGCCCAGACAGCTGATGTGGGTTTGAAGCATGATCTGGCTATTTGCAAGCTCCATGATCCTGGGCTAAATACATAACCACCCTGAGCCTCACTTTCACCATCTGTAAAATGGGAATAACATTTTTAACTAATCACACTAGTTGTGAGAATAAAAGAAAATAATAATAGTGGCAGCAGTAAATCAGGTTCATAATGCTCACTTCTTAATCTCAAAGCCAGAAAGCATTTCAACTCTCAGACCTCAGTTCCTTTGATGGCAAAACCTGATCTTAACGCAGGTGAAGCTGGTGGGTTTTTTTTTTTTTTTTTTTGAGACAAGGTCTCACTCAGTCACCTGGGGTAGAGTGCCATGATGTCATAGCTCACAGCAACCTCAAACTCTTGGACTCAAGTGATCCTTTTGTCTCAGCCTCCTGAGTATCTGGGACTATAGGCACCCTCCACAATGCCCAGCTAGTTTTAGAGATGGGGGTCTCATTCTTGCTCAGGCTGGTCTTGAACTCCTGAGTCCGGTGATCCACCCACTTTGGCCTCCCAGAATGCTAGGATTATAGGCATGAGCCACCACACTTGGCCTTTGAGGCTGTTTTATACTTTATTTATACCACTTATGAGAATAGGAGGTTGGACAATTAAGTTCACAAACTCATCCTAGAAAAAGTGCTACATCCCTCATTACTGACTATCACTGCGGTCACTTTCAAGGTACTCCCCTTGGGGAGCTATGTATCTAGTTTATCCTTCAAAGCACTTTTTCTTGAATAAGTTCAAGAACTTAATTGTCAGACCTATGATGACAGCTCTGATGACCATTCCACAAAAAAAACTTCTAAAATTGCTTTGAAGGGTGGACTAGGTGCTATCATCAGTGCATGGCTTCTCAAGGGGAGTACTTTGAAGGTGACCATAGTGAGACTCAGCAACAAGGGATGGAACGCTTAGTGTGAGTTCACTAACTTATCTGTGCAACTTGGTGTACATCTGTTTCCCTATAGAAATGTTTACGCACTTGCTTCAGGGGAGTAAGTTGCTCCCCTGACGTTGCTGAGGTCTACACGTATGACCCGTGGTTATATGCAATGTGTTTCTTTTCCATAATCTGAAAATCGATAAGCTCTGAAACATATCTAGTCTCAAGAGTTTCAGATAAGTGATTGTGGAATTGTCATAGCAATTGTTTACATATACAGCTCCCAGGTTTAGCTACATACATGCAAACATACAGCGTGCTTGGTTGCATTTGAACTGCAGATCTATAATAACTACTTTCTTTTAGTATAACTATGTGCCTTGCAACATTTGGTACATATTCTAAAAAGTAGGTGTTTATGAGAAATTCAAATTTCACTGGGCATTCTATATTTTATTAGGCAACCGTATTTATATGGCAATGTGGCCAACACTATTCTTTTTTTTTTTTTTTTTTTTTTTGAGACAGAGCCTCAAGCTGTCCCCCTGGGTAGTGTGCCATGGCATTACAGCTCACAGCAACCTCCAACT
>NW_003852446.1:7415550-7469255 GCF_000181295.1 Otolemur garnettii
GGGCTGGGGATTCGAACCCGCCACCTTAGGTGTACATGGCTGGCACCTTAGCCGGTTGGGCCGGCCAACACTATTCTAAGCACTTTATATATGTATTTAATCATTTATTTTACACGATGATCCTCTGCGGGGCTATTTTTATTCCCATTTTACAGGTGAGAGGACTAAGACATGGAGGTTAAGAAACCTAAGTTTCTTAGTTATCATATGGTGTTTTTCCATTCAAACCTGAGTGGTCTGACTCTAGAGTTTATGACAATGACATATTGTTTGATAACAGTTTAGCATAGTTCCTGGCACAGAAGAAACACTCAATGTTAGTGACTTTATTATTATTATTATTATTATATATTTTTTTGAGACAGAGTCTCACTTGGTCACCCTTGGTAGAATACCATGGTGTCACAGCTCACAGCAATCTCCAATTCTTGGGCGCAAGTGATCCTCTTGCCTTAGCCTCCCAAATAGCTGGAACTACAGGTGCCTGCTACAATGTCTGGCTATTTTTTAGAGATGGGGTCACATTGTAGCTCAGGCTGGTCAGGTAACCCTAACCCTAACCCTAACTCGTGAGCTCAGGCAATGCAAGTGCTGGGATTATAGGCGTGAGCCACTGTGCCCGGCCCTTATTTACTATTACTGATTTTTAGAGAGATGGTGTCTTACACCATTGCCCAGTCTGTAGTAGTGCAGTGGCACTATCATACCTCAGTGTATCCTCAAACTCTTGGGGTCAAGTGATCCTCCTTCCTCAGCCTCCCGAGTAGCTGGGACTAGAGGCACACACCATCATGCCCAGCTAACTTTTGTTTTTGTAGAGACAAGGGTGTGGTAGGATGGGTGTGTGTCTCACTTTGTTGTTTTTTGCCTCAAGTAATCCTCCTGCTTTGGCCTCCCAAAGTGCTAAGATTACAAGTGTGAGCCACTGCGGGTGGCTTAATTATTATTATTATTGCTACTACCCTCTCCCTTGAGCCCTGATTAAACCTAAAAACTCAGGCTGGTGTAATGGAGAGGATGCCTCCACTTCTCCCACATAAACACGAGCTGGAGACTGCTGCCAATTAACCTTACACACAGCGACTTGGGAGAGCTCGCAGCCTGAGCTTTCACAGGCTTCCTTCATCACCATATTTCTTTTATTAAAACAATACTCTCTAGGTTTTCTCCATGGAGCTGAAGAGGGGGAAAGGAGTTTTGGTGTCTTGACAACTATGATCCCTTGCAATTTGAAGTCACAGTTTCCCTGCAGCAAGTGCAGCCCTGTGCCCTGCTGTGTATCGTGAATGATGAATTGGGAGGCGAAGCTAGAATTTTCTCACTCAGTGGGCTCCTTTCCAAATTCAGTGCGAGTGATGTATTCCCCAGTTTTTGTGTCAGGGGCAAGGTCAGAGCTGATCTTGCAATTTTCCCAGGTACCTGCAAGAATGCTGAGAAGATGGAGAAGATATTTTTGAGGGTGGGGGCAGGGGAAGTTTGGGAAGGAGGCCAGAAAACACTGCGCTTTTGTGAATCAAAATGTGTGTGAGGGCTCCCTGTGTGACTGCGGATGCTGTGTGGGACCGGGGCTGATGTGAGCCAAGTCCCTGAGTTATCACATGGCAGATTCATTCTGTGGCTGCACAGAGTAACTAGAAATGAAAACAAAAGGAAGATTTTTATCTTTTAGCATATTTTTATATTAAATATTAATGATATAATAGTAGAAGCAAGTAAAAATGTAATTAGAGACAACCAGATTAGTTCTGGAAAACAAAAATTAAGCCAACTTGAAATTTATCAAACTTCTTTTTTTTTTTTTTTTTTTTGAGACAGAGTCTTACTTGTCATCCTCGATAGAGTGCTCTAGTGTCACAACTCACAGCAACCTCAAACTCTTGGGCTCAAGAGATTCTCTTGCCTCAGCCTCCCAAGTAGCTGGGACTATAGGTCCCACCATAACACCCGGCTATTTTTAGAGACAGGGTCTTGCTCTTACTCAGGCTGGTCTTGAACATGTGAGCTCAGGCAATCCACCCTCCTCAGCCTCTCAGAGTGCTAGGATTACAGGTGCTTTTTTTTTTTTTTTTGAGACAAAGTCTCACTCTGTTGCCCTGAGTAGAGTGTTTTGGTGTCATCATAGTTCACAGCAACCTCAGACTCCTGGCTCAAGTGATCCTCTTGCCTCAGCCTCCCAAGTAGCTGGGACTACAGGTGCCTGCCACAATCCCCTGATAGGTTTTCTATTTTTGTTTGTTTTTTTTTTTTTATTGAATTGTAACTATGTACATTAATGCACTTCTGGGGTACAGTGTGGGGTTTTCACATGCAATCTGAAATACTTCCATCAAACTGGTCAACACAGCCTTCATGTCATTTTCTCAGTTATTGCTTTAAAACGTTCACATTCTACTCTTAGAAAGATTCACCTGTACCCCTATAAGATAAACCTCAGAAGTGATCCCTCCAAACCCCCTCCCTCCACCCTAGGTTTTCTATTTTTGGTAGAGTCAGGATCTCACTCTTGCTCAGGCTGCTCTTGAATTCGTGAGCTCAAGCAATTCACCCACCTTAGCCTCCTAGAATGTTAGATGAAATTTATCAAACTTCTAAACCAATTTTTTGCTAGTTTTTTGGGGGAGGGAGAAGAGGTTCAAAAATGGCAGGGATTTTGAAGTCCTATAGAAATTAGGATGTTTATATATTATTCGCTTCATTGAGGACAAAAAGCTGTTAGAAATTTTCATAGAAAAGTCTAGGCTAGAGAAATATCTAGCCTTATTTTGAAACCTGGAAGAATGATACATATAACTAAACTCTAAGAGGTGTATCTAAATGTATGCCAGTTGTACTTTTGGGGGGCAGTTCATTCATATGTAGCTGAAAACTCATCAGATTTTCATTGCTTCAAACAAAAATGTATCTGGCTTAATAATTAAAGTATAAACATTGCCCAGAATGTCATCTTTCCAATGTCATTAAAATATTGGCTGCTTTTTATTTTTCATCAGTTGGTGCATATCTTGGTGCTAGCATGGTAGCCAGCAGTTGGATGGCACTTGGGAGAGAGTTGAAGTTCAATATTAGGAATGTTGAGACCATCTCATTTTGTAATGAAAGACTTTCTTTTAAAGCTCATGGATACATATTTATGCACCAATTTCCTATCTATGGACTATCTTCTGTATGCGATGGTGTATTGACTTATGAAAGAGGAAAAAACTGGTAGATCAGTCTCTTGTGTCTTTGTGTTAACTTACAGAAATACAGAGTTCTGTCCTGGGACTGGACCCCTTATTTATAATATCCCATTTTGACCCTCCTCCGCCATGCCTCTACCCTTATCAAGGAGTCTTTGGGGCCAAGATGGTAGCTCTCTCCTACACACTAGCTTTCAGGGCCCACATGGGTCCCTTCCATGACTTTATTTCTCTGAGAGCTGCACTAAATGTCAAGGGGCTCAAGAATTCATACCTGGCCTGCAGGTCTTTATGAAAGTGTATTGTAAACATTTACAATATACTTTAAAATATTGTGATAGATGACATGTGGGCCTCTGTTAGCCTTTGCTGTGAAGCAAACCACCCCCTAACCTTAGAGCCCCGAAACAAGAATGCTTTAAAATTTCTCATGATTCTATGTGTTTGGGGGACAGTTTGTCTGCTGATATTGCCTAAGCTCATTCATGCAGCTGCATTCATCTGGAGGGTCACCTGGGCTGCAAGGTCAGTGATAGCCTCAGTCTCATGTCTGGCCCTTGGTGCTAGCTAGGGTCTTTTCCATGTGGCCTCTCATTTTCTAGGAGGCCTCTTTAAGGAGCAGCCTCGGGGCTCCATTCAAAGGGAATTAACAGGGACAGCCCAAGGTCTCTTAAGGCCTAGCTTTGAAACTCACAAGAAGCTACTTCTGTCAGTTCTATTGGTTAAAGCAAGTGAGAAGGTCAGCCCAATTCAAAGCAGTGGAAATAGACTCTACCATTTGCTGGGAAGAGTAGCAAAGTCACTTTGCAAAAGGCAAATAAGGCAAAGAAGGCCACAGATGTTCAGGATAGTCCTGAAAAAACAAATAGCATTAATAACCACTCGCTCATTTAACACAGTGAAGTTGATTCAGAAAGTTAACTTGAGGGGAAATATAAAAGCCAAGGCTTGGGTACTGGTTGATATCAAATCACTGTTTAATTTGGAAGAGAACAGTACACAATTCAGTGCTTGTCATTAATCCTATGATTTTCTTTTTAAATAGCTGCTGCCATCCTGAGTAAAGTGAATCTGTCTGTGGATCCTTGTGATAATTTCTTCCGGTTCGCTTGTGATGGCTGGATAAACAATAATCCAATTCCTGAAGATATGCCAAGCTATGGGGTTTATCCTTGGCTAAGACATAATGTTGACCTCAAGTTGAAGGGTAAGTTTCTACGGGGTTGGGTGATACACATCACAGAGAGCACTACCGGATAAGAAAAATGTAGTTTAGGATTTGAAGCATGACTTCTCACTTTTTAACCATATTAAATTCGTTTCCAAGAATTTTTTTAAGGGGGAAATTGAACAGAAATGCTGTAGAATTCTGGTATCCCAGATCTCAAAGCAAGCCTGATGTAGGTTATGTTTGAATCTGATAATAGTAAGTTCTGCTTATTGCATTTGAATGAGATTGGGAGCAAAGGAAAGCTAATGAAAATTAGGTTCTATCAATATACTTATTTGTCTGCTGTGTTCAGAGTTAACTCCATTTCTTGTTCACTGTGTCCTGGATTTTCATGGCTTACAAAATGTACTTAACACCTCATCATCTTTTGACTTCACTTTTGAGAACTCTGGATGACCTTGTAGTTGTCATATTGTTCCTGTTAACTTCTAAGTTGGCTCTAGGGAGACTCACTTTTCTCCCATCGCTTTCTAGCAATGACAAGCTCACTCACACATACTCACATGTGTGTACACATACCCGTGTTTCCCTGAAAATAAGACACTGTCTTATATTTATTTTTTCTTAAGAAGACACACTAGGGCTTATTTTCAGGGGATGTCTTATTTTTATTAAGTATAATACAACAATCTCCATTTATTCAAATGCAGTTAAGTCATCTTCTTCTGGAACCTGACAGGGGGAGCCGACCTTGTTGGTGGAGCTGGCGCTAGTGATGTGTGAACTCCTTTCCCCTAGCTGTTCCCACCTGCGCAATAGGATGCCTGCGACCACGGTTACCACACGAGCATCTGCGCAAGTGTGAACAGCTTGGAGAAAGGAGCTGTGGCAGATAAAAGGTATTCCAGTCTTGCTTATCGCTCTGCGCTGAAATGCAGGGCATGGCTATCTGCATAGCCACGCCCATCACTAGGTCTTATTATGGGGGTAGGGCTTATATTTAACAAATGCATAGAAATCCTCCTAGGGTTTATTTTTGGGGTAGGTCTTATTTTTGGGGAAACACAGTACACATATTCACATATGTGGTCAAACATATACTCTCCCCTCCCCCAAAGTTGGAACTATTTATGACTAGAAGATATTCTGTTTGCATTGAGCCTAACTTTTATGCTGAACTATTGGAGAAAGCCACTTCAGGAGGGAGGTAGGAAGATTTCAAAGCCAGATAAGGTAATTGTTTTGAGAAGACAAAAATAGTATGTGCTTTTTTTTCTCTTTTTGACAACTTTGAGTTGTGCTAGGTAACTTACATTCAGTTAACACCCACAAAGAATTTCTGAGATGTTATAAGAATCATCATTTTTCTTTCTTTCCCGTTTCCATTTCCCTAAGATTTTAAGTACCTGAGAATTAAATACAGATCACTTTATAACAAGTGAAACTCTTGGCAACATAATTAAGTGGATATCCATTGTCAGTTGGAAGGGAAAATGTGCTTACATTTCGTAACTAGCTATAAATCGCACAGACTTATATTTTCTATTAGGAGACCCAAACTTAGTCTCGGTAAATTATAAATGAGAATTCGCAAGTGTCAGGGTTTTCCTCTAACCCACCAGGTGAGATTCCCATACCGTAAATAAGACCTTGAAGAGTAGGTTTGCTAATACTTATTTCCCTGTAGGACATTAATTCATCTTAGTCCTTCATCTACCATTCTCGTCCATTTCCTATTTCCCTTCTCTGCCTTTTCTTCCTTAATAGACAGATGTGTACATACGTGCACACTCAGGCTCACAGAAGTGCCACTGAGGGATCAGAAAAATATAAGATTTCCAGATCTTGTATTTCCTTTTTACGTTAATTGTAACCCAAAGATTTCTATCTTCAGGAAATGAAGTGGTTATAATAATGTAAAGAACTTTCCTGGGATATCTTAATATAAAATTTTAAATCTGTATTATTATACTTAGTTTGAGGAGGATACTGTATAGGGGCTCCTTCAAAATTCATAAGAAATGTGAGCAAATTGTTCAGCATGGGGGTTTTGTTTGCTGGCTTCCTTTTTTTTTTTTAAATTAAATCATAGCTGTGTACATTAATGCTATCATGGGGCACTATGTGCTGGTTTTATATATAATTTGAAATGTTTTCATCAAACTGGTTAACCATAGCCTGGCTTCCTTTTAAAGGTGAAAAATTTCATTTCCCAGCTCAGTTGGGAAAACAAAAAAGAGGAAAAAGTAGAAAGAAAGTTTCTCACGAATCTACTTTTAGAAATAACTGCCTGGGCAGCGCCCGTAGCTCAGTGGGTAGGGTGCTGGCCACGTGTATACACCCAGGTAGGCGGGTTCTAACCTGGCCTGGGCCAGGTAAACAACAATAACAACTGCAACAAAAAAATAGCCAGGCGTTGTGGCAGGCACCTGTAGTCCTAGCTACTTGGGAGGCTAAGGCAAGATAATCGCTTAAGCCCAGGAGTTTGAGGTTGCTGTGAGCTGTGATGCCATAGCACTTTACTGAGGGCAACATAGACTGTCTCCAAAAAAAAAAAGAAAAAAAGAAAGAAAGAAAAGAAAAAGATATAAGTGCCAAGAAAACAATTGGGTGTATTTCCTTATAGGTTTTTTTTCCATGTATAGGACCATGTGTATAACCTCATTTGCATACTCATATATTTAAAAACTTAGCTGATATTATGCACACTACTCTGTAACCTATTTTGAAGAACTGCATTTCTCACAGACATGGATTATGTTAGTAGACAACTTAGTATAAATAACGTCATAATAAATAGCTTTATGTACACATCCTTATGCCCTTATCTAAATGTATCCTCAGGATAAAATCTCAGAAATGGAATCATTGGGTTGAAAAAGGACTCGCAATTTAATTTTTGCTGCACATAGCAAAATTGCCCTGCAGCAAGTTTGTTTCTAAGTCTTTATATATGTTTTTGCTGTTTTAAATGTTAACTTTTTTCTAGCTACTGTTTTCTGGGGTATAAAGTAGGGATCAGCAAACCATGGCCAGTGGGCCAAATCCAACCCCCTGCCTGTTTTTGTAAATAGAGTATTAGTGGTACACAGATGCGTCCATTCATTTATGCATTATCAATGGCTGCTTTCATGCTCCAATGGCAGAGATACATCGTTGCTCTGGAGAATGCATGGCCAAAATATTTACTCTCTGATCTTTATGGGCAAAGTTTGCCAACCCTTGATGCCTGGTGTAAAACGAAGCTTTGATGTATCTATATTGGGTCTGATTAGAACTGTCTTATTTGTTAATAGCTTTTTGGTGGCTTCTTTGGGATTTTTAAGATAGCTAATCATAAAGTTAAGAAATAAAAGAACAGTGCTGAATAATAACAATGATAACGGCTATGATTTTAATTTTAGCCTGAGTGGTAATGCCTGTAGTATTTCTCTTGTAAATACATACATTTTGGGGGCACCACCTGTGTGTGGCTCAGTAGACAGGGCGCTGGCCACATGCACCAAGGCTGGTGGGTTCAAACCCAGCCTGGGCCAGCTAAAACAAAAACCAAAAACCCAACAATGACAACTGCAACAACAACAACAACAAAATACATACATTTTTTGTTTCTGATAGTTATTCTTTATTGTGTTTTGTTGTTCCTAGTTTGCAAAAAGTGTTGTTCAAGAAAAATGCCTCTTTGCCGTTTATCAAGAGACTCAGATGGGCTGTCTTTTAACTAATCTGGATTTCCTCATGCTGAGCTAAACTTATACTTTTGAAAGAAAAAAGAAATCCTACCTATGAATGGTTTATTTTAAGAAACTGCCAGAATTACATAAGCTAGTATTTTGTTTCATACTTTTGCATTTCTGTTTATGATTCATATTAGTCTGTGGCTTTTTGTGTGCCAGGCCTGTCACATGCCGTTACTAAGACCGTGCGGGCCTTGTAAAACCAGGTGGGAGGCTTCCTATATAAATCAATGCCCTGGGAAAGACGCAACTCAATAAATCTAAAGTTATTCTGTGACAAACACTCTGAAGGACAAATCCACAAACTGATTTGTGGGGTTCTTCCTTCAAGTGGAGAGAAGAGGAGCAACTGGTGGAGCAGGGTCTCTTAAAATTAGTATCATCTTGTACCACATGTATATAAAATATCTGTTCTTTAAACTTTGCCTTTAGAGATAATTCATGTTTAGAGAAGTTGAACGAGTTGTATAAGGCACTCCTGTGAACCCTTTACCCAGATTCCCTGATTGTTACTATTTGCTACATTTGGTCTATTACTCTTTCTTATTCTCTATAAATGTATAGACATTGCATACATATAGAGAATGAGACTTTATATACTTAAAAAAAATTTTTTTTTTTTTGAGATGGAGTCTCACTACGTTGCCCTGGGTAGAGTGCTATGGCATCACAACTCACGGCAACCTCAAACTCTTGAGCTTAAGCAATTCTCATGCCTCAGCCTCCTAAGTAGCTGGAACTACAGGCGCCCGCCACAATACCCGGCTATTTTTTTCTGTTGTTGTTGCAGTTGTCGTTGTTTAGCTGGCCCAGGCTGGGTTTGAACCTGCCACGTTTGGTGAATGTGGCCGGCGCATTAGCCACTGTGCCACAGTCACTGAGCCAAGACTTTATGTACTTTTATATGATAGCTGATAAAATAATATGTCTCTAAATGTATAGATATTGATATTACAGATGTATATACAGAATTTTTAATGAACTCTGCAAATATATTACAGATGATTAGATATTCTTAAAGTGTATAGAGCTTTCAAACATCGCATGTGCTGAATGTGCCGACAATCTTTACTTCTTTTCCTTAAGCATTGGATCTTTCAATTCGTTTCTTTATATATTCTCTATCTATGTGTCTATCAGTCTATCTACCTACCTTCATTCAACTGTCCATCCATTTATCATTCCATCCAGATACTACAAGTTCATGGTAGACCAACCATCAGTAAACAAGAAGAAAATGTATTTCAGATCCTAATACCCAGCAATAACTTTTAAAATGAAAATATTCATATAAAATTATATGTCTCTTTGGGTTTTTTTTTTTTTTTGAGACAGTCTTACTTTCTTGCCTCCAGTAGTGTGCCATGGTGTCATAGCTCACTGCAACCTCAAACTCTTGGGCTCAAGTGATCTTCCTGCCTCAGCCTCCTGAGTAGCTGAGACTATAGGTGCCCACCACAATGGCTAGCTAGTTTTTCCTATTTTTATTTTATTTTATTTTATTTTTTTTCGAGATAGAGTTTCAGTTTGTCACCTTTGGTAGAGTGCCATGGTGTCACAACTCATAGCAACCTCCAACTCTTGGGCTTAGGTGATCCTCTTGCCTTAGCCTTCTGAGTAGCTGGGACTACAGACACCCACCACAACGCCTGGCTATTTTTTTGGTTGCAGTTTGGCTGGGGCCAGGCTTGAGCCCGCCACTCTCAGTATATGAGGCTGGTGCCCTACTGACTGAGTCACAGGTGCTACCCATTTTTTCTATTTTAAGTAGAGATGGGGTCTCTCTCTTGCTCAGGTTGGTCTTGAGCTCTTGAGTTCAAACTATCCACTTGCCTCCCAGAGTGCTGGGATTACAGGTGTGAGCCACCATGCCCAGCCCTAAAATTATGTCTTTTAAAGGGGACCATATGATATATTCTATTTTTATAATCTTTTAACTTGACATGCTGTGAACATCTTCTCAAGTCAATAAAAATCTGTACCATCATTTGCCATGACTGCTTTATATGGGTCTGTATGCTCTATAATTTATCTAATAAATGTCTGTGTTACTACTTTACAATGAGTTTTTTTCCTTATTATAAACCATTCAGAGCATGAGTTTTGAAGACTCAAGAGCTGGATTTGAATCCTAGTGCCCTTTCATATGCCCTCTATGTCACTTTGGGTCAATTACTGATCTCAGTTACCTCAGTTTTCTTATCTTTAAAATGAAAATAAGAATACCTGTATCATAGGGTTCCTTGTGAGGATTAAAGGAGATGATCTATATAACATACTCGGTCTAGTTCCTGGCACATAGCAGGCCCTCAATAAATATTTGTCTTTTGCCCTTTTGTTCTGTTTCAAAGATAGTCCTAAGGTTCACGAAGTGATGTCTATCAAATGCTTTAAGTTTTATTCTGGTCTTATCCTTTGTGTAAATATCTTGTGCTTTGAAAAGTATTGAATACTGTCAAGATCTTTTTCCTCACCCTTGATAAAAAGAGAGAACATCCCAAAATAAAACTCAATACTACCAATCAAAAGAATACCATTTTCTTATGGCTGATAGGGAACACACAGATACCGCTGTCCAATTTGTGAAATAAAATGGATTTGAAATACCTGGCTGATGAAAAATTGCCCTCTATTGAAGTCAGCGACCTGGCTTTGCGAATTTTTTTCTTTAAATGGCACATAAGACTCAGATTTCTACTTGGAAAATAAAATTATTTCTTGTTCTCTCCAAGAAGCAACATTTTTTTTTTTTTAAGGCTGAATGGGGTCGTGTGTTTGTCTTCAAATTCTCATCCTACAACCCCCCCCAAATTTGTGTTCGTGTGACCATGAAGACGACATAGTGTGCGTTTGCTTATGAATGAGAAGATGGAAATTTAGCAAATGAGTACTTATGAAACATGAGGCAATGAATGAGATAGAACACTCATGTCAAATAGAAGACAGATGACTCAAAGAGAGGCCAGATCATCTCTATTAGGGAATAGCCATCTTTGCCAATATTTTGAGAAGAGATGTGGTTTATTATTTTCAAACAGCTCCAACAGAATAATGAGATGAAGTGGGGACTGTGCATTAATGAGCTGATAAAGATGATTGCGATTCATAGCTTGGTTACTTATTTGTAAATCCCTGCTAGCTGAGATTCAAGTGGTTCTTCATAATTAAATACTCTTTTCCCTCCCCCTCGTAATCTTGTGTTTTCTATCAACGATCCTAGCCAAATCACCTTTTGCAGATCATAGAAACAGTAAAACGTCAGTTCAGCTTCTGTAAAGTTATTTTAACAATTTGGAATTTCAGGTTATTGAAGATCTATGAGTTGTGTCATTTTTCTCATACTGTGTATACAGTATAATGGTGATGGACCAAACTGACCCTTGACTTCATTAAGTTCTTTGAAACAAATGATGTCAGACTGGTAAAAGTGGGGAAGTGGGGCACGGGGGAATGATAAGGACCAACCATCCATTGTGCTGGGCTTTTTATTCCTAATGAAAACTCACCCGCTATAATTTTGAGTGAGTCTGCTGTATAGACTGAGTGTACCCACTCAGAGAAGATGCCTACTTTTTTTTTTTTTTGAGACAAAGTCTCACTATGTCACCCTTAGTAGAGTGCTGTGGCGTCACAGCTCACAGCAACCTCCAACTCTTGGGCTTAAGCATTCTCTTGCCTCAGCCTCCGAAGTACCTGGGACTTCACCTGCTACAATGCCCATCTGTTTTTTTTTTGTTGTTGCAGTTGTCATTTGTTGTTTGGTAGGCCCGGGCAGGGTATGAACCTGCCAGCTCCAGTGTATGTGGCTGGTGCCCTAGTTGCTGAGCTACAGATGCCAAGCCAGATTCCTACTTTTTTGAGACCATGTTGGCTGTTTTTAATGTCACACAAGAAGTAACAAATTACTATATCACTATTGTCCTGTGTGGGCAAGGGAATGCTGCATGAAGATTTAGGCCTGGACTGAAGACTTTTGGAATATAAAAGGAAATAATTTTACTTGAAAAGGTTTATTTTTGGCTGGGCACGGAGGCAAATGCCTGTAATCCTAGCACTCTGGGAGGCCGAGGCAGGTGGATCCCTTGACCTCAGGAGTTTGACACCAGCCTTAGCAAAAGTGAGACCCTGTCTCTACTAAACATAGAAAAACTAGCCTGGTGCTGTGGCAGACACTTGTAGTCCCAGCTACTCAGGAGGCTGAGGCAAGGTAATCACTTGAGGCCAACAGTTTGAGGTTGCTGTGAGCTATGATGCTATAGTACTCTATACAGGGCAGAGAGTAAGACTGTCTTAAAAAAAAAAGGAAAGGTTTTTATTCATATTTTTCTTAATTTCTCTCAATACCATTTGAACTTGGATGGGGGTACGTAGCACATGGAGTGTGAGGGGAAGGAGGAAGTTGTCAGATTAAAAACTTTTTAGCAATTGCTGGGTAGGAGAAACTTCAAATAAAGAGGGGTTGGGGAATGGGTTTGAAAATATAGTTAGAAGGACTAAGATCTAGGGTTCAGTAGCACAACAGGGTGACTATAATTAACAGTAATTTATGGTGTATTTCAAAATAACCAGAAGTAAGTAGATCCGAAATGTTTCCAACACAAGCACTTCCCGGGTTTCCAAAGACTGTTGGACACCTTCCGAATCTGAAGTTGTCAAAGTAAGAGTTGTAGAGTTTAGATTCTGAAAAGATGTGTGAAAACCACCTATACCCATATCTTGGTTAACTACTGTTTCCAAGGTAGATTCTGATTTTCTGGTATCTTGTTTAACTAGATTAAGAGTTAATATGCTACTGTGTAAACTTCTTGTTTTTTTTTTTTGTTTTTTTTTTTGAGACAGAGCCTCAAGCTATCCCCCTGGGTAGAGTGCCGTGGCATCACAGCTCACAGCAACCTCCAACTCCTGGGCTCAAGCGAGTCTCCTGCCTCAGCCTCCCAAGTAGCTGGGACCACAGGCGCCCGCCACAACGCCTGGCTATTTTTTGGTTGCAGCCGTTGTTGTTGTTTGGCGGACCCGGGCTGGATTTGAACCCACCACCTTAGGTATATGTGGCTGGCGCCCTAGCCACTTGAGCCACAGGCGCCGAGCCAAACTTCTTGTTTTTGGAGCTGATGCTCTCACCAAAACAGATGAATCAAGTAATTCTGCACATTCAGAGGGCGTGTCCATGTTCACTATATTTTTCTTTGCCTCATTTAATGCAAATGATTCTTCTGACTTGGCTTTTAGGCATATTTCTTTCTCATCTTCCAATTTTTTTTTTCTGGGATGTTTTTTTTTTTTTTTAGAAGAATCTTTTCTGGGTAAAAACTCAGCTTCCAGTCTTTATTGTTTCATCCCCAGCAGTTCTTACAGCAAATCACTGTGCAATCGGCAGGCATTGCTCGTGTGAGGTCTCAGGCGACCTGGGCCAGCCCTCCTCACTGTGGCGGAGTCCTACATCCAGGTCACCGGGCCCACTGCCTGGAATGTTCCCAATATAAAATACAATAGAACCTGTGTAAGTTGACCATCCAAGGGACTGTAACAAACTGGCAAAATATGGAGGTGGTCAACATAAGGAACTAGGCCTACTGTACTGACACACACATGTGGTGCATGTCCAGTGTGTTAAAATTAGGTCAACATAAGGAGCTGGTCAATGTAGGGAGGTGGTTGTCTATGGAGGTTCTACTGTAATAGTAAATGTTCGAGGTTATGGATATCCAAATTACCCATATTTGATCATTATACGTCATATTCTTATATCACATAATCACATGTACCCCATAAAATCCATACAACTATTATGTATCCATAAAAATAAAAAAGTCAAAACAGAATACAAATAATTTTTCTTGGTTCGGCACCTGTGGCTCAAGTGGCTAAGGCGCCAGCCACATACACCTAAGGTGGTGGGTTTGAATCCAGCCTGGGCCCGCCAAACAACAATGATGGCTGCAATCAAAAAAAAAAAAACCAGCCAGGCGTTGTGGCAGGCACCTGTAGTCCCAGCTACTTGGGAGGCTGAGGCAGGAGACTCGCTTGAGCCCTGGAGTTGGAGTTGGTGTGAGCTGTGATGCCACAGCACTCTACCTAGGGTGACAGCTTGAGGTTCTGTTTAAAAAAAAAAAATAATTTTTCTCTGAAGGCTCTGTGGAAAATGTGTATATATCTCTAGGACCAGATAAGCCTTTTAGGTTTTCTTCTTGTGTGTCCCTTTCCATCCGCAGTATGTGTCCTTGTCTTACTTTTTACTCTTACTTTGGATTTTAAGATCTGATCCCTCCCCCTATAGCTTTAATGTGGTTCTTCTATCATTAGTGGTTCATATTACAAATAAAGTGAGTATGCTTGGTAAGAACCAGCTCTATTCATTATGCTAATTCTGAGTTATATGATATTTCCTTCTGGGGAAATGTACTTGTTTCACATACATTAGAATGCATAGCATTATTTATTATACTAAACGATCTTTGAAAATTGTCTTTCACTGAGCATTTACTTTTTTTCTTGGCATCAATTGCTTTCAATCACAAGTAATAGAGGTGCCAACTCAAATGGGCTTAACCAATAAAGGAAATATGTTGACTTACGTAACTGAAAAGTGGACTTCAGGTAAGGGTTGATCCAACAGCTAAACCACATCATTAAGGATCATATTTCTTTCTCTCTCTACTCTGACATCCAGGGATCTACCATGTCATGTGTCTTTCTAAGTCTGTTGGGTCATAAGATTGTTGTTAATAACAACCATAATTTATGTTTCTTCATTCACATTTAGCAAGAAGCACTGTGTTGGCCACAGGGGGGATATAGAAGAATAGAGTCTAATAAAGCCCCTAGATTATCCTCATAGAAATTACAATTTGTACATCACAAAGTATCCCAGTATATATTGTAATCAAGAGTCTAGAGCTCAATAAGGTAGCCACTGGTCACCTCAATATGGTAGCCACTGGCTACTATTTGAGACAGTCTCACTATGTCACCCTCATAGAGTGCTGTGATGTCACAGCTCACAGCAACCTCAAACTCTTGGGCTTAAGCAATTCTCTTGCTTCAGCCTCCTGTGTAGCTGGGACTACAGGTGCTCACCACAACGCCTGGCTATTTTTTCTTTTTTGTTGTTGTTGTAGATGTCACTGTTGTTCAGTAGGTCCTGGCTGGGCCGGGTTTGAAACTGCCAGCCCCAGTGCAAGGTGGCCAGTGCCCTAACTGCTGAGCTACAGGTGCTGAGCCCACATGTGGCTTTTGAGTACTTGAAATGTGGCTGACAGGAATTGAGTCTGCTGTATGTGTAAAATACACATCGAATTTCAAAGACTTCATTTTTAAAACGTAGACTTCATTTTTAAAAAGTAAACATTAATGAATGGATTTCATTTATAATCAGTGATGACATGTAGAAAGGATAATATTTTGAGATATAGTAGGCAAATAAAATATATTATGAAACATAATCCCACCTTCTTTTAACTTATTTAAATGGAGCTAGCTACATTTTAGAAAATTAAAAATTATATTAAAAAATATTAAAAGAAAATTAGAAATTATATATGTGGCTCTGATAACATTTCTGTCAGACAGTGTTGCTTTAGAACCTCGAATGGGCCACTAGGAAGGTGAGCTATCTGGGAATAACTCAAATTAATTTCAGTGCTATGGAAGGGACAGAGAACACCTTTGTTACGAATACCTCCCGACCCCTATCTCCAGTCCCTCTGTATCTGTGTCCTCTCTCCCTGAAATGATCTTACTTGTGTACCCACTTACTTGCTCGTCTCACCTATGCTCATTCCCACCTCCCCAGATGGTAAACTCCATGACAGCCAGAACCTTGTCCATTTGGGGTGTCACTGTGACTCTAGCACCAAGCACAAGGCCTGCAAAATAGGAGGTGCTCAGTAAATACTTGCTAAAGAGAGGCAAGAAAGAATACCTGGCTAGGTGTAGTGGTGGAGGCAGCTGGCTGGGGGGAGGAATGGCTTTTCCTTTTCTCCATCTCCTCCTGGGCCTGCAGTTCTATGTGCTATCCCAGAAGAGTCCTGAGATGCACCTGGGGCTTGCCCTTGACAGGAGGGGAAGAGGAATCCTCAGTCATTCTCCATGTATGTTCTGGGCCTCAGGGAGGCAGGAAAGTGATGGGGGAAATAAGGCAGGCTGAGCCCTTCCAAGACTCCCTGGTGGTGTGATCTTATGCAAGTTCCAGACAAGAAAAATAAGAACTTGCAGGATGGGGTTCAAGTCTGGGCTCTAAAAGAAACACTGGGATTCTGACACTTACCAGCTGTGTGGACATGGGCAAGTCACTTCTCTCTGAGCCTCAGTTTCTTACCTGGTAATATAGTTGGCTGAATTCAGGGAGATGCAAGGGAAGTCTTCTGCATAAGGTTCGATAAATGGAATCTCTTATTACTGTTAATGTCACAAGGTTAAATAAACTTTTTTTGGGTTTGTTTTTGTTTTTTGAGACAGTCTCAAGCTGTCACCCTGGGTAGAGTGCCATGGCATCACGGCTCACAGCAACCTCCAACTCTTGGGCTTAAGCGAATCTCTTACCTTAGCCTTCCAAGTAACTGGGACTATAGGCACCTGCCATAACACCCGGCTATTTGTTGTTGTTGTTGTTGCAGTTGTCATTGTTGTTTTAGCTGACCCGGGCTGGATTCGAACCCGCCAGCCTCCATGTCTGTGGCTGGCACCCTACAGAATGAGTATGGACACTGCCCAACTTTTTTTTTTTTTTTTAAAGACAAAGTCTCACTCTGTTGCCCTGGTTTGAGTGGCATAGCAACCTTAGTCTCTTGGGCTCAAGGGATCCTCTGGCCTCAACTTCCCGAGTAGCTGGGACTACAGGCACCTGCCACAATGCCTAGCTAGTTTTATTTATTTATTTATTTATTTATTTATTTTTAGAGACAGAGTCTCACTTTGTTGCCCTCGGTAGAGTGCTGTGGTGTCATAACTCACAGCAGCCTCCAGCTCTTGGGCTTAGGCGATTCTCTTGCCTCAGCCTCCTGAGTAGCTGGGACTGCAGGTGCCCACTACAACACCCGGCTATCTTTTTGTTGTTGCAGTTTGACTAGGGCTGGATTCGAACCCGCCACCCTCGGTATATGGGGCCAGGGTCCTACTCACTGAGCCACAGGTGCCACCCCAAGTTTTTCTATTTTTAGTAGAGACAGGGTCTCACTTTGCTCAGGCTGGTCTCCAACTCCTGTGCTCAAGTGATCCACCTGCCTTGGCCTCCCAGTGTTGAGATTATAGGCGTGAGCCACCATACCAGGCCTAAAAAGTAGAATTGGTGAAAATAAGAGAATGTGTCCTCTTAGGCTATTTTAATTTTTTGAATTAAAAAAAAATTTTTTTTTTTTTGAGATAGGGGTCTTACTATGTTGCCTAGGCTGGAGTGCAGTTGCTATTCATAGGTGCAGTCCCACTACTGATCAGCACGGGAGTTTTGACCTGCTCCGTTTCCGACCTAGGCCAGTTCACCCCTCCTTAGGCAACCTGGTGGCTCCCCACTCCCGGGAGATCACCATACTGATGCCAAACTTAATGCATACACCTGATCGGCCTAGCGCACTACAGCCCAGAACTCCTAGACTCAAGCGATCCTCCTGTCTCATCCTCCCAAGTAGCTGACTACAGACATGTGCCATCACGCCCGGCTATTTTTAAAATTTTTAAACTTTTTATTTATTTATTTTTGAGAAAGAGTCTCACTCTGTCATCCTGGATAGAGTGCTGTGGTGTCATAGCTCACAGCAACATCAAACTCCTGGGCTCAAGTGATCAGGTGCCTGCCAAAATACCTGGCTAGTTTTTCCATTTTTAGTAGAGATGGGGTCTTGCTCTTACTCCGGCTGGTCTCAAACTCCTGAGCTCAATAAATCCACCTGCATTGTCCTCTCAGAGTGCTAGGATTACAGGAATGAGCCACCACGCCTGGCCTTCCTAGGCTGTTTTAGATCCTTTCTAAAATGCCACTTTAGAAAACATTCCCATCAGTTTCCCTTTCTTCTCTTTTTTCTTTCTCTCATCCCTTGGGGATCTTTAACTTGGGTCCACAGTCCCCTGAGACAGCTGTCAACAGAATTCAGGGACATTACTGGGGAAAAAAGCACACCTTTATTTTCACCGTCCTCTGATGAAACCTTCGGATTTTCTTTAATCGTGAATATGGGCAACAAACCCTGGTACTCCACATAGCACCTGTGACTTTGTTACCAAAAGGAATCACGATTTTTAAAAATCTTATTATAGATACCTTGAAATGTTATGTGCATGCATCACTACTTTAAAATTATAGTAATTATTAGACTCAATATTAGATCTTGTTACTTAATAAGTTAATGAAGTGGCACATGTATTATAAATAATACCACACAGTAAAAAAGAGCTTGTTTTGTTAACTGTGTTTCCAAATACCTGGTTTCTTTTGTAAACCTATGCTTCTTATTTTATGTACTTACAAACATTATTCTAACACCAGTCTGTAGATTTCAACAGACTGTCCAAAGGATGTTGGCAGAAAAAGGATTTGGGACCCTGGTATATGTAAGGATTTCTGGAGCAGGACATAGTTTTATTTAGCTCTAGCTTCTCGATACATCTTAATTCAGATGTTTTGAATGGAGTTGGCTATTACATGGCCCCATGGGTCCACTTATACCCAAATCTTTGAATAGTTCACTGTCTAGACTCCCTGGATAATAAGCACATTACCACCAGTTAATATGTGTTTATAAGGATATTAGATGAAACCAGAGATTTGTGTTTGGAGATTTGTGCCAGTAGCAACCCTTGAACTGATTAAGTGCAGGCTTTAGGAGATTGCCTATGCCATGGACCACATATTTTCAGGCAAAATTACTGTGTTGCTGTGTGCTTATCATGGAAGCAGGGTATTAAAAGTCAACTCCCAACTGGAGATGATAGAGCTTTTGCTGTGGTGTAGTTAAAAATATTTGCAAATGGTGCAAACGATCTAAAATGGTAATGCACAAAGTAGAGCGTTTAATTATAAGTACATGCTACGTGGTTTATAATACAGCTAGCTTGTCCCATTTGGAAGATAGGGGCTCTTGGTTGAATCCGGAAGGGTGAGGGATGGGAGATACTGCAAATCTGGAGGGGCTTGGAGTAAAGTTCCAAGGGGGAGCCTGAATACGCGTAGCCTGGCTTTGTTGGAAAGAAGGCATGAACAGGGCTGTTGGTGAGGGATGGCAGGAGCAAGATGGGCGGATGAAGGATGTTGAAATTCATTTGTAAGACTTTTGACTTGTGGGAGGAAGTGCTCAAGTTTCTGAGAAGCGGAGCAACAGCTTGAAAATGCTATGCATGGGAATACCGACTGCAAACGGGAGTAGGAAAGCAGGCAAGGGGCGTGCTGGTAGCATAAATATCGCAACACATTAGGGAAAGTTTCCTGCGAGTTAGCTTGCATGTTGGAGGAAGAAAGAAATATTTTACTGTGAGAGATTGTTGACTAAATTTAGATTCTTTTGACTAAATATAAGTCCGTTGGCATGACTAATGACACAGGATACGGGCATCCTGAGAAAGCTCTACGGAGACACCCACAATGATACTTCCCCACCTGCTCACACCCAGGTCTCATTTTACATGGGTGGCGCCTATAAATGTGTTTTACTTTGCAGTTTGTTCGGAAGGGTTGCATATTTTGGTAAAACCACTTCCTGAAACAGGATAGGAAAGAAAAATCCTAGCCGGCTTTAGTGGGAATAGTTTGGAGGCGTACCCACGTGAGCTTTGGTGGTAACAATTCCTGAAGCTTCTCCAAGTCTCCACATGTTCCTGCTGTTGGTTGCCAGAAGCCAGAATAATAATGGAGCTGAGAATAGGGACTTTTGTGAGAACTTCCAGGGGCATCCAGATTGCACAGCAGAAGAGATGACTCAGATTTTTTGGGCCTTAGTGACAGAGGTGAATCCTTTGTCTTTATTGAACTCCTAATTGATCAATGGCAGAATGGAGGCACTAGAAAAATTAAAAAGTTTGTTGCATGCTAAAAGGCATGGCCAAACTGAGTTGAAAATTTTATCCTCGCATTTCCAAACCCTCTTATTAGATGGTTCCAGCGGCACGGTCACCCTCAATTCTGAGAACTTTTCAACTGTAACCAAAGGGGTAGATGGGTCAAACAGCTCTCACCATGTGACAAAAATCCCTATTTCTCCCTTAATTTACTACTAATGGAGGGCATTTCTACTCATTACTGTGAAGTGAGCTTTTAATAGATTAGAAAAATTTGTAAGACCTCATCACATAGGGAAGGGCCTAACAAAGCCAGGTCCTTTATAGAGGCAGTCTACTTAATAACATCCTTACTTACCATTTGGTGAACTCTCTCAACTGAGCTCCGATCATGCCTATCAAATGTAAGATTTATCTGCATTTTTCCAGGCCAGGTGCAGCAGCTCATGCCTGTAATCCTAGCACTCTGGGGGGGCTGAGGGAGGTGGATTGCTTGAGCTCAGGAGTTCAAGACCAGCCTGAGCAAGAGTTAGACCCTGTTTCTAAAAATAGCCAGACATCATGGTGGTTGCTTGTAGTCCTAGCTACTTGGGAGGCTGAGGCAAGAGAATTGCTTGAGCCCAAGAATTTGAGGTTGCTGTGTAATATGATGCCACAGCACTCTACCAAGGGCAACAAAGTGAGACTCTGTCTCAAAAAAAAAAAAAAGATTTATCTGCATTTTTTAGATGAGAAAACAGAGGCACTAGGCAGTATAATAACTAGCCCAAGGTCACACAGCTAATAGGCAATGGAGCCAGGATTAGAATTTGGATTGTTTGACCCTTAGTACCTGGTAAAAGCCCTGAAAACTAAGGAGGTAGTATTATGCCCATTTTATAGTTACATAAACTGAGGCTTAGAGAGGTTAAGTAATTCACCCATATTCATATAGCTAACGACCTATACAGATATCTTCAGAAGTAGCATTGTTTGGTAGAAATACACTGTGAGTCACAAAGGCAAGTCACATATGATTGTATGTTTTCTAGGGAACCATATTAAAAAGTAAAAAATGATATAGTTTGGTTTAGTTTATTTAACCCAACCTATTTGAAATATTGTCATTTCAACATGTAACCAATGTAAAAAGGTTATCCATGAGACATTTTCCATTCTTTCTTTCCTACTACGTCTTTGAAATCTTGTGCTGATCTCACACTCGCAACACATCTCCATCTGGACCAGCTATATTTCAAGTGCTCAGTAGCCTTGTATGACCAACAAGCTTTTCTACTGGACAAGGCAATTCTAGAGCAGTGGTTCTCAGCCCCAGCTGTACAGGGGAATCACTGGGGAGCTTAGAAAACATAGATGCCTGAGACCTTAGAAATTCTGATAGGATTGATGTGGGGCGTAGCCTGGGTTCTAGGATTTTTAACTACCCTCTTCTCCACCGGGTGATACCCAGACTGCACAGAGAACTATAGCTGTTGTCCATTGCAGAAGGTTCTGTGAGTTTTCTGAAATGAAAAGCGTTGAACGTGGCCACTCAGGCAATATGCTTAACTAGTTGACATTAAAGAATGCCAAGTGGTACCCTAGTTCATTTATTAATTTCTCCCAATTTGCATTTCCCAACATATTGGCCAAGTCCCCAGCATAATTTATGAAAAGAAAAGAAACAGAGATTTACACACGGGTTTGGATACACACCAGTGAAAGTTAAGTTCAGACAGAAAAATTATACTCTTTTAATTGAGGTCAAAGGTGTTGGTGTCAGTCTGGAACCTCTGCGCTGTGCAGAAGAGGAAGTTGGGGCTTGAGAGCTGCAGGTGGTTGCCAGAAGGAAACAGAGTCTAGTGGGGAATGTGTGGGAGGCACTGGGTGAGGAAAGGAGGCAATTGTGGTTCGCCTGAGGTCTGAAGTCTGCAGAGCTCACTGCCACTCAGGACATTCAAGAAGCCGCTCTTGCCAGAGGCTTCCAGCCCGCCTTCCCACTGGGCCAAACTTGTGGTTCTTCCCCTGAGACCTGGATGTGAAACTCCATACTCACAAATTAAAATGTCTCATCTCACCCGGAGGCTCAGTTGTCCTTAAAATGCTTTTGGAGTTATTTGGAATAGTTTTTATGTTGGCTGCTTTTAGTGAAACGCAAACACAGCTTCAGTATTCTTGACATATTTACTATTTTCCAGAATGAAAATACCAGGACTTCTAAAGTGGTAGCTCTTTGGTTATATGCAATTTTGTTGTATTTATTTGACTTCAAATTAGGTCAGAGACTACACAAACATCGCAGAGTCTTCTGTAGCTTTAATGAAATACTCCTATATTTTATTGAATCAAAAATACTGTCAACCAGGAGATGCACCATTTTTCCACATGTGTTAAGAAATAGTAAGCTATTACATATGAGGGTGTCCCTAGAATTTGTGTGCAATTTAAGATTGCCAATTTGAGATTGCACACAAACTCTAGGGACACCCCACATAATGCTTTCTTATCACTTGGAATTTTATTTTCCTGTTCAATTGAAGGAGTTCTTTTAGCCTTACCAAGACATGAATTTGTATCACTCTTTGCAGCCGTGTAAAAAGAAAGTGCAAGTAAAAGTGATTGCTCAAGATTCCTAAAACTTCTTTGTAGTCTTTTTGATTTTGAATCAACAATGTTTTTGTTTTCCCGCTAAATATTCTCTTTCCTCTCTTCAAGAACAGCAGCGTTTCAATATTTCTTAAGAACAGTACTCCCTACTTATCTGAGGGATTTTGGGCCAAGATGGCCTTCTTGGATATGGGATAAATTTTTATTTCATTGCCAAGTCGTGGTGAAATCTCGCTGAGGACATTTTTTTTTTAAGTGACAATTTGCCAGCCATGCACCTGACTCATTGGAAATGCCGACTGTAAGGATGGCTACGATCAAGTTCAGGCATGGACAGGTAATGGCAACTATATTGTGACCGCCTGGCTGGCAGTCTTAAGGTAGATTCTAATTTTAGAGATGTTAAGATGTGAAAAAAAATGTGCATCTTATAACTGATGAAATACGGTATATAAATTTCCTTTCTGATAATCTAGCCTCTCCAACTGCTTGTCACATCCGCCCGCCATGCTTATGTGCTTTAAACAATTTCACTGAGACTTACGCGACATTCCTGCTTCGGCAGACCTGGCCTTTGGTGTACAGTGGTACAGAAGAAACTCTCCCTCACTTCCTTCTCCCACTCACCCCAACTTGTTCATCCTAACCTTTAACGTGCACGCGGATCACCTGGGAATCTCGCTAAAATGCAGATTTTGATGCAGTGGGTTTGAGAAGGGATCTGAGAGTCTGCACTTCTAGCATGTTCTCAGGTGATGCCCGCACTGCTGATCTGGGGAGCACCCATTGGGTAGCTAGGCTTTGGTACATCTAAGGCTGCAGTATGTACCTGAAGAAATTCAGTATCTCTCCAGGGTGCCTGGGTGTTTTTGTTTTTCTTTATTCATATTATCATTCGGATGAACACTTATGTACGTGTATTGCAAATTTCATTGTATTGCTTAAATACAAAGATTTCTTAGGATAAAAGAATAAAATGAGAATTTTGTATGTCTGGTCTTAGGTTAATAGGGAGAAAGATTTCTTCCCTTTAATTTGTTTTCTGAAAGATTTGTTCATTTCATTTCCTTTCGCTTTCTTCCTCAAACTTGGGAAACTTGAATTTATTAGGAAATCTGCATGTAATTGCAGATTAATAACCTACCCATTAATACCACATTAGTTCATCATGATTAATAGCATCTGTGTGAATGCTTAATGAATTAGTAATGATGGACTATTTGCTTTAAAGTGTCAAGAGAACATTCCATGTAACAAGGCACTGGTTGCAACAGGAAAATTAATTATATGCTGGTTGGATAATGGCTTGTCACAAATAAGATATGTTTGTTTGGAAAGCCTCATGGGTGTTGATATTTGCACAGCGAGAGGTAGTTTTTAAAACATTCATGAACCTTTTAATTTATGAAATGAGGAGGAAATTTTATCTTCATGAACAGTTAAGGTAGGTGTGGGAACTGATATTTATGACAGAGACACAAAGATGTGCTAATATACTCACAAGTTCGCATATGTCACAAAGCAGAGAGACGCCTATAATGGCCATTTTGATTAAGTTCCAAGTTGAACTTCTACTACCTGCTGGTCTAGTCTAAATTCTTAAGTTCACTTCCCCAAGGCCCCAAGCATTGGATCCTCCTTTTATTTCTTTAGAGAATCATTTGTTTTCTCATCGTCTTCATTCTGATTCTGGGATGTCAGCAGCCATTGTTGTTTATTCCTGTCTTTGCCCTATATCTGAGGAAACAAAGGTCGAGAAAATTATGTGACTTGCCCAAACCAATCTAGCCATATAATTTGTCCCCCACAGATTACGAGTCTATCATTTCCATTGTCTCTAATTTTAACCCAGGTGGAAAAAACAGCAGGAGCAGAGGCTCTGTCCAGCTGGTACCTTTGAGGAAACCCAAGCAGCCCAGTGTGATTGGAGTTCTGAGTAGGAAGGGAAGAGGGACAAAAGATAAAAATGAAGAGAAAGGCAGGGGTCAGAGCACACAGACCTTGTAGGCCATGTAAAGATTTTAGACTCTGTCCTTGGGCAGTGGGAAGCCATTCGTACATGTCATGTCGGGGGACGTGGTGAGTGATGGGTTTTGCCAGAGCACGCTGGCTGTGTGTGGAGAATGGCTTGGAGCAGGTACTTGCTGTCTGGAGATGAGCCCATGCTTCACTGGCCCCATCATCTATTTTCCATCTTGGTCATCCAATTGAAGGTAGAGTTTGGAATCCTTGTTATGGAAACCTTTGAAGCATTATTGGTTATTTTTTCTCTATTTTCTTCTTAGGTCAGCATGAAGGGGCATTGCTGTTTCTCTGTTGCCCCTGACTTTTTTTGAACTTAGGAAGGTACTTTGTCAAGCATCCCCAGCCACAGGGTGGAATTTGCCAGGGTAGCCCTGGCAGTAGCCAGTGGGCATGGGAGTTAGTTCTTCTCCTACCAGCCCTTTTTTGCCCCTTTGGGTCCACTGCATGTGCCAAAGGTGCTATTGCTTCTCCCCTTTGGGGGGAGAGGATTCTGGATAGATAAGGAAAGAAAGCTTTGCTTCTAATCCCTCAACTGCCAGAAACCTAATTTTGAAGGGACAGGCTCCCAGGACCACACACTGTGGTTTGAACAGCCAGGAATAGAACCCCTCCTCCTCTCACCTCCTCATGGCAGGTGGGAGGAAAAACAAGGAGAGTGGCTTTTGAAACCTATGTTTACAGTGTTTTGATGCCACTTTCATAGATGGGGGAGGAATTGTGGAGTTTGGAGCTCAGATTTTTTTAGGATTTCAGGGATATAATGTTTATCCTGTTCTTCCTCTCCTTAGGGTGTGGTATAAACTGGAATTGAACAGAAATGCCCTGTGTTCTTCCCCCACCACTACTTTGAAAGTCTTCCTGGCATAGTGCTGACTCCCCTATTTGCATTCCATTTTTAAGAAAGAAACCTTAAAAAAAAATTTAGATGGATACAAGGGCACAAATGTTTAGGTCACATTGTTTTCATTACTTTTTATTATTAAATCATAGCTGTGTACATTAATGCATTTATGGGGTATATTGTGCTGGGGTTTTTTGGTCTTTTTTTTTATTAAGCCAATTATGCATAGATCATGAATACATGTACAGTTTGAAATACATCAAACTGGATAACATAGCCTTCCCCTCACTTTCTTAATCATTAAGACATTAATATTCTACACTTAGTAGATTTGACATGTACCCATGTAAAATGCACTATAGGTGTGGTCCGACCCATTATCCTCTCTCTACCCATCTTCCCCCCCCCCCTTTCTCTTTCCCCTTCATCTTGGGCTGTAGTTGGGTTATGGCTTTCATATGGAAGTGTGGGTGCTAATATATTGGTTTCATAGTAGAGCTGAGTACATTGGATACTTTTTCTTCCATTCTTGAGATACTTTGCTAAGAAGAATATATTCCAGCTCCATCCATGTAAACATAAAAGAGGCAAAGTTTCCATCTTTTTTTAAGGCTGCATAATATTCCAGGGTGTACATATACCAGAATTTATTAATCCATTCGTGGGTCGATGGGCACTTGGGCTTCTTCCATGACTTGGCAATTATGAATTGGGCTGCCATAAACACTCTTGTGCAAATATCTTTGTTATAAAGTGATTTTTGGTCTTCTGGATATATACCTAGTAAAGGAATTACAGGATCGAATGGTAGGTCTATTTTTAGATCCCTAAGTGATCTCCAAATTTCAGGTAAAGTTCAAGTTGTAGCTGAGCCCTTTACCCAGGGGTGCTGAATACCCTCACATTGTACACATTATTAAGTGAGAACTCCCCTCTTCTTTTCTTCCCCTCATGAGACTATACTTATGTTTTTCTTTAAGAAAGGAACTTTTTAGGTGTACAGTGGCTCACACCTGTAATTCTAGCAGTCTGGGAGGCTGAGGCAGGTGCACTGCTTGAGCTTAGGAGTTCGAGACCAGCCTGAGCAAAAGCAAGACCCCATCTCTACCAAAAATAGAAAAATTATCTGGACATTGTGGTAGACACGTGTAGTCTTAACTGCTCAGGAGGTTGAGGCAAGAGGATCACTTGAGCTCGAGAGTTTGAGGTTGCTGTGAGCTGTGAGGCCAGGACATTCATAGGGGACAAAGTGAGACACTGTTTAAAGACAACAACAACAACAACAAAGGAATTTTTAAAATTTGGGTGTGGGCTGTTTGGCAAAACTGAGGAACTAACATAGACCTAAATGGGCCAATGCAAAGAGAGTGTTTCCAAAAGAAAACAAAGTATTCTAGTGTCTTCTTTGAAGTGGAGGTTCAGAGAGAGGAAGTCAGCAAAGACCAAACAAAAGGTATTTATTTGATTTGGGGTGGGGTAGGAATGGCTGAGTTAGTGATGTTTCTTGGGATTCGAGGTGTTAAGCAAGACTGTTGGGTGCCTACCAAAACATCCAGCTATTTTTAGAGACAGGGTCTTGCTCTTGCTCAGGCTGGTCTCAAACGTCTGAGCTCAAGCAATCCTCCTGCCTGGGCCTCCCAGAGTGCTAGAATTACAGGAGTGAGCCACAGCCCCCACCGTTCTCCCAATGATTCTGATGCCCAGTCAAGTTTGGAAACCACTGGGTTAGACTAGAGCATAATGTAAAGTCAATCCTTGAGAACTTCACCAGGTCTCCCACTTCTGGCCAGGTGCCTCAGGAGTCTATTTCCCTGGTTACAAATAGGGTGACAAGGCAAAAGGAGTAGATGGCTCAGTGCAAAGCCATGCTACCACTGCAAAAGCAAGTTGTGATGTAAACACGGAAGGTCTTTCTTCTAATTGTGATTGAGAGATCTATCAGGACGTCCCGTGAGGGCACTGCTGCCCTCGTGGACCTCGCTTTCTTCCTGGAAGGCAACTTGGGGAATTTGGGGGAGTATCTTGATGGTTGAATGAGCAGGAGCCAATGAGACCTGAGTCTCCTTGGGCAAGTTCTTACCATTTTCTCACCTGTAGGACAGGGTTAGTGATACATGCCTTTTAGGTTTTATGGGGAGGGCCATTGAGGTTATGTACAATATACTTGGCACAGAGAAGGTGCTTAATAAATGAATGCTGGCACTCTTGGGTCCTTAGATGTCTCAGGATTGCTAAGGACAAACTGGAATGGGGAGTATACCATCACACATGGCCTTTTCCTTGTAATATTCAGATGGTTGAAATGGGCGGAAAAATATACAACTAGGGTTTTTACTATAGGAAAAGAACTGAAGATGGATTTTAATGATTTCAAGTTTGGCACAGGCCTTACATGGACTTATCTGCTAAGATACAAATTATCTAAACAAGAAAGCTATTTTTATGAGTTAAAATTTCATATTGGCAGACTCATTGTAATGCTGTGCTACCAAAGAGTAACGTTAAAGTTGAAATGATTTCGAAGTGAAACCTTGACAAGTGTAATCCTTATAAATTCACTTAGGAGTGACAATAAGAAAAGAGTTACCGTCCATTAGACTTTCATTGTGTCTGGCAGTTTTGTAAAATTGATTTCATTGTGGACATAAAGGCCTTTTGTGCTAAAAGGGGAGTATTTTGTGTTATTTGGTAACTGAGGATTTAGATCGGTGAGTTGAGAGGATTTTAATTCCTCTAAAATCATCTCTGCCCCTCTTTCTTAAGACGATGCTAACCAACAATTACCATTTATAAGACGATCATAAAACATGAACGGAGAAAATAAGTCTGACCAGTTTTTCTCTGTGTATTTAGCTGGGAGTTTTCTGGAGGAATGAGAACTATCAGCTCTTATTGTCTTTTCAGTATGTCAAACAGACTCAGTTAATCCCATGCTTGACTGGCTATGGGGCCGGGAAACTGCGAAGCTGAGTGTCACACAATCTGTGTGAAAATATGAGGGTTATGGGATCCACAGACCATGACTCAGTTAACTCGAATTTTATTTTTTAATGAGAATAACAATGAGCTTTGCAAGCTGATTTGGAGTCTCCAGGTCTAACTGCATCAGGGTTTAATACTCAGGCAGTGTGAGTTAGAAAAATGCAATTTTCAGTACAGTAAATAAACTGAGGAGGCTGGAAACCAAATTGAAGTCTGTAGCCTAGAAAATCAACAAGGGCTAAAAATAGTGGGATTAGAGGCAACATTCAACCACAGCCCATTCAAAGGTGGTTTTTAAGTACCACCAAAGGAGAAAACAGGCCATGATATGGTAGGTTGAAAAACCTATATAGGTCTAGAGATCATTCTGTTCGTTATGTAGGTGTGGAAGCTTATAATAGAGATTTGGCTTTCTGAAATTTGATTTTTTTATTTTATTTCTCTCATTAGAAATAAGAAGGCACACCCTCTGATTTCCAAAGGGGAAATGTTGGTATAATCTATATTAAATTGGAGAGTTTACTTTAGTAACACTGATACGAAGGTTTTATTTTATTTATTTATTTTTTTGTTTTGTGATAGTCTCGCTTTGTGGCTATTGGTAGAGGGCCATGGCATAATAGCACACAGCAACCTCGAACTCTTGGGCTCAAGCAATCCTCTTGCCTCAGCCTCCTGAGTAGCTGGGACTACAGGTGCCCGCCACAATGCCCGGCTATTTTTTTAGACAGAGCCTCACTCTTGCTCAGGCTGGTCTCGAACTCCTGAACTCAAGCAATCCACCTACTTCAGCCTTCCAAAGTGCTAGGATAATAGGTGTGAGCCACCATGCCTGGCTGATGCAAAGGTTTTAGAATGCAATTGCTGTTTCTTCTTCTTTTTTTTTTTTTTTTTCTGAGAAAGAATCTCACTTTGTCACCCTGGGTAGAGTGCCATGGTGTCACAGCTCACAGCAACCTCCAACTCTTGGGCTTAAGTGATTCTCTTGCCTCAGCCTCCTGAGTAGCTGGGACTACAGGCACCCACTACAATGTCTGGCTATTTTTTTTTTGTTACAGTTGTCATTGTTGTTTTAGCTGGCCCAGGCTGGGTTCGAACCCGCCAGCCTTGGTGTGTGTGGCCTCTGGGCTGCCCTGTGAGCTAGGGGTGCCGCCCAATTGCTGTTTCTTTAAAGCAAATCAAGCACATAGCTCCAGCCTCCATTGGTCTCTTAGCTAATACCTAGAGGATTCCCCTTTAGAGTAGGCACATAGATATATACTGCAGAGTCGAAAAAAACACATGAGGGGATGTTTTGTGAGAGGTCCAGTGCTTTGCAGCCATCTCATTCAAATGGTGTGAACTCAGCATCAAGGTTCTTGGTAGGTTTTTGCTCACAGACCTAAAACTTTGCACATATGGTATTTTCAAAGATAGTATTAGTTGAGCAGATCCTAAATATTGCCGAAAGTTCTTCTGACTGGCCTGAGCTGCACGTGAGTGTCATGAACTCTTTTTTACAATTTTCTAAGGCAAGCACGAAACAAAGTTTATTGAGGAAGAGACAGAGGCTTACAGAGTAAGAAAGCTTACAAAGCAGGATACATTCACCATAGACAGCGAGTGGGCCTCCATTGCTAGGGCGAGTAGGCAAAGAGGCTGTTATGAACTCTTGACTAACCAGAGTACTGTAAAGTTCTGAGGAGTCTCATCCCGGCCTTTGGGATTTCCTTTTCGTATTCTAGGGCACTCAATACATGTCTTGTCAGAGCAGGAGTAAATTGAATAGATTTGATAGTCCTACTCTTGGTGTCGGAGAATAACTAAGTTATTATTTTTTTCTTTCTAGTATGGACGAGAAGGGCATTGGGACTGGACGATTAAGCTGAGACAATTGCTAAAATCAAACTTAGGTATCCTAAAAACTGGTTTATATAAAAAGAGGGATCAAGTGTTGAATTTCACGGCATAATATAGGGATTAGGATGTGACCAAAGGAGATTACCATGTTGACATGATCAGGACATTGCTGATTGTAAGAGAAATAATAAAACTAGTCAGTCTAGCTTCTCGTGTACCTTTTCAGTTGACTGAAAAGCTCTCTTTTAGTCATTCCTTGTCAGGAATCAACTCAGCGCACATTCACTAGGCACCAACCAGGCCACGCTTTAGGCTCTCAGTGTTCAAAGATAATGCAACTCAGCTCCTGACTGAAAGAGTACTCAACCTAATGAAGAGTAACTACTGCTATTGCCGAGTATTTTTTCACCCATAGTATTTCTTTCATGATATTATTTGAAGCCTAATGACCCCAAATATCTTCCTTATTAAGAGTCTCATGTGATCCATCCCTGAGAGGTTAGGCTTGTGTTACCAGGGCCTGCCTGTCCATGCTATGGGCAAAAAATCAATCCAGACGGACTGTAGATCTAAATGAAAAACAATGAAGATTTTGGAACAAAATGTACACTGTCTTCATGACTTTGGGATAAGCAGAGATTTCTGAAATAGGACATAAAATGTGCTAATCATAGAGGGGAAAAATGAATTAATTGTGGTACATTAAAAAAGAATTCTGGTTCATTATAAGATACCATTAAAAATGGATGAAGTCTGTTTAATGGGAGCAATGTTTGCAATACAAATATTCAAAAAGGACTTGTGTGTAGAATATATAAAGAACTCCTACAAATCAATAAGAAAAATGTAGATTATCCAGTAGAAATATGTGAGGTAGGCTTGAGTGAGTTCTTGACCAAGGAGGATGTTGGTTGTCTTGGCTGGGGGTAGTAATTGGAAGGGGACACAAGGGGCATCTGGGGTCCTAGTAATAATGTCAGTTACTTGCTTGGGTTTATTTTCTAAAAATCATTCAAATTATGATCTCTATACTTTTCTATACTTTTACTGAAAATTTTTACCTAAAAGAAAATGCCTTGCCCAGGATGAGGATGTGAATACTGACTGCAAAATATATCTCCTGATTTAGCATTGGACCTACTATGGAAGCAGGGAAGTATTGAGAGCTTGGGGCTTTGCAAGGTGGTTACAGTAGGTCCTACACATGGTCTGGCAGTATCTTGGGTCAGCATAAGGCCTTGGGCAACCAATATCCTGAGAAGGAAGGGGGAAACAAAAACAATTCTGGAGGAAGTGCTAGACACAAGCTTGATTATGTTACAATTTTGGTATGTGGCTAACTCTGTCTGTAATCCTATTTAAGTTGCCACTTATTGATCTTCCTTATCATGTGCCTAAGCACTGAGATAGGGTCTTTTTGTACATTAAAAATTGCAAGTTCTAGCTCGGCGCTCGTAGCACAGTGGTTACAGCACCAGTCATATACGCCAAGTGTGGGAGGTTCGAACTTGGACTGGGCCAGCTGAACAACTGCAACCAAAAAATAGCTGGGCATGGTGTCAGGCGCCTGTAATCCCAGCTACTCGGGAGGCTGAGGCAAGAGAATCACTTAAGCCCAGGAGTTGGAGGTTGCTGTGAGCTGTGATACCACAGCACTCTACTGAGGGTGACATAGTGAGACTGTCTCAAAAAAAAAAGAATTGTAAGTTCTTACCACCGTCCTGGAAGGTGTGTGCTGTTATTCACCTTTACAGATAAAGAAACTGGGGCTTAGATTGAATACCTTGCTCAAATTCCAGGTAGGAAGTAGCAGCAAGCTACAACGGGGAGCCCGTGTGTGTGATTCCGAAGCCCACCCCCTTGATATGTCTGTTATGTCGCTTTATTTTTTTAAAAGTCAGTTTCATTTGATTGAGCATAATGAGGAGAAGAAAAACACTTAATATGTACTTAATGTTGAAATTTCCTGATAAGACCTTCTCAAAGCAATTTTGAAGTCTGAGGTTTGCTCCCCTGGAGATTTTTATGAACTGGAGTTTTTCCTTTCCTGTTGTAACACCACCATGAAGAATACCGAGATGGGGGTGCGGAGCTGGAAGAACCTCCAAGAAACAACACAGGTTATGATGGGAACTCCCCTGTACGGGTGACCTACGAGCCTCTCTTAATGCTTTAGGGACATTTTACTAACCTGAGTAAATTGCATGTGATAGGCACGATTTGTTTTCTGTTCATTAATAACTCTCTGGGCTAGATTTTATTCCTCTCACCCCTAATTCACGTGCTGAAATATATAAAATGGACGCTGCCAACTGATCGCCACGTCACTGTCTGTCTATCAGTGTTCTCTCCTGCCTGCCTGGGCACGGAGAGAAAGAGGAGAAGGGAAAGAAAAGGGAACCCCCGGTAGCTGAATCTATTTTAAAAGCCAAATTCTGGTATAGCAACCAGAATTTTGATGTAGACAAATGATTGATATTTGTTGTGTGCTTAGGGGTTTGGGGATTGCCCTACTTAGCATCTGTGTGTCCTCTTTTCTCCTCCTCCTGATCCTCAGCATGCCTTGGGAGCGCACACCAGTAAATATTTAATACTTTTAGTTCATCTTGCTCCTGTGGCTTGTTTTGTGGTCCTCAGGGCATTCATGTTTGCAGTCTGTGGAGTGTTTATAGCGTTGGAACATCATCACCACCCTAACTGAGATTTAGATTCCTTATTTCCAAATGTGTCTCCCTAACCGTCAAACGGCTGTAATGATTATGTAAGCAACATGGTGAAAAGGCACAGGGACCGATTTGAATGGAAATATACGTGTAATAGCTTTGGAGCTTTCCATTCATTGAAAAAAGCCTCCTTTCTTTATCCTTGGGGCTAGTTATCATTCTTTTATGGCTATGATGATACCTAAGAAGGAAATATCAGGAAAGCTGAAATGAATTGAAAATGCCTATACCCACCCCTGCTCCGTTTATTTCACTGGGATCTGTCTAGTTATGTGGACTTGTTTGATGTATAGATGCTTATAAAAGAAAAGCAGACGGGAGCTCTGTGTTGCATCTTTTTGAAGTGTAGAACTTCTAGTTTTAGAAGTAGATTCGTCTTCCGAGAATATGTGATTATTTAATAATTTAATTAGCTCTGTACATTGTGTCTTGAAGCTATTCCGAGCCCTGTAGGAACATCTGTTGTACCGTGCTTTTGGAGGTTGCTAGGTTGTTTGCCCAAATGCCTTGACAACAGCAGTTTGCCATGCATAGTTTGGTGTTTCAGTGCCCTGCGGTCACCGTGGGGATTCTTCCTGTTGGCTTCATTTTGGTAAATTCATACCCTCAAATACATGCAAGGTACTCTTTCTTGGGAAGGGTGGTTTTCATTGACTCCTGCTTTTCCTTTTTCTTTATTTAACGAAATGGTGACAGCTGTTATTTTCCACCTTTCCACAATATTATCAGTGGTTTTATAAATAGAAACTCATTTTCCAGGTGGGCCTAGGTCTACGCTGGTGGCCATTTTGTACACATGGCTTCATGGAAATGGCCAGGACTTTGCTTGTGTAACTGGGCACATTTTCAGGTAATTTGGGTAGGTTTTCCAATCTCACATCCTCGTTTCTTGTCCAGAGAACTTCTTCCGTGTCCACAGCATGTTTAGGCAACATTGAATGAAACTTCTGAGGGGAAATTGCTTCCAGGTGACCTCCCTGAGAGGCTGGGCTATGAAGAAATCTTAAGAACCCTGACCCTGATGAAATTGCCTCTGTTGAGAATATTACTTGGTATAGGAACAAGGGACAGAATTTAGTTATTTATGGTCCTTGGATAAACCAATGCTGTTTCCTTTTGTGTAGGTAGCAGATGGAATTAACCCCTACAGAAGATCCAGTCTCAGTTGCAAATTGAACTTTTAGGGGTTTTTTTTGAGTTAGGAGAGCCCTGGAGGAGAGAATGTTAAATTGTTTTTATTTGAACCTCAAGCAACTTGGAATCGGTTCTGCTGTCTGCATGTCGTTGATAGATCTGTCTTTTCCAGAGTTGTCTGCCTTTATATTTAATTTTCTGGAGGCTGGGACTGTGATTATCAAATGACTTCCAACTTGGCACCATGTGTGGGTGGATACTAATGAATCCTTTCTTAACCTTTCCCAGCACTTTTGGAGAAATCAATCAGTAGAAGGCGGGACACTGAAGCCAGACAGAAAGCCAAAATCCTTTATTCATCCTGCATGAATGAGAGTGAGTAATAAAGAAAATAAATGAAATATTTACCACCCTTATCCTTCAGAATTCTATTAATGTTTAAAGATATTGTTTGAGGAAAATGAGAATTGCTAAGAATTCTATGAATGTTTAAAGGTGTTGTTTAACAAAAAACCAATTCTCAAAGACTGGATTTTGACTAGTCCTGTCTTACTTACTGTTCTGTTGCTGGCTTGAGGGAGAAGATAATCTTATTTCTATGGCTTGGATTTTTGGGGTCTCAGTTACTCCATGAGCAACTTAGGTGGGGTCAAAAAGGCAAACCTCACTGGACCTAGTGCAGAAACGAGAATCCAGAGGCCAGGCCAGATGCGGCCTAAGAGGCTGGGAGGAAGTGCACTTGGGCATATTAGAATACTGATATGTTCCATAGGATCTACTGGGGCCTAGAGAAATGCAGATTCCCAGGTATGCCAGGCTCCTGCATTAGCCTACTAGGCATTTTAGTCCGTGCCTTAGGCCTGTCTCAACGTCTTAGGTCTGACTGGAGTTGGAAGAGATCCTTGCCATTTTCCCTGGTTCACTTTCTCAAGGCCATTGAAGAAAGAAGCCAGAGGCTCTCAGAAGTGGGGAGTATGTTAATTGATTTAGGATTTGGAACATTATTTAGTGAGGTAGAAGAGAGCAGTATAAACAAGAGTCTGAAGCATTAATTCACGTTCCCTGGGGAGTTATTGGCATCACTAAAGCATTTCCTTTAGTTAGGTTTGTTCCTTAGTCCCACCAAGTCTTTTTTTTTTTTGAGACAGAGTCTCACTATGTCACCCTGGGTAGAGTGCTATGACATCACAGCTCACAGCAACCTCAGACTCTTGGGCTTAAGTGATTCTCTTGCCTCAGCCTTCCAAGTACCTGGGACTACAGGCGCCCACCACAATACTCAGCTATTTTTTTGTTGTAGTTGTCATTGTTGTTTAGGAGGCCTGGGCCGGGTTCAAACCTACCAGCCCCAGTGCACGTGGCCAGCACCCTAACCACTGAGCTACGGGGGCCAAGCCTGTCCCACCAAGTATTATCAGCCTAGCACCATTTGTTGGCTGGAGTCAGTGTAGTCAACCATATTTTATTGCAGGGAATATCTAGCAGGTTCCTTTGTCAGCTCTCCTGGCAAGAATACCAGGTTTAGAGAGTCACAATGAAGAGCAGGTCATAGGTAGTTCTGTGTTTGTGCTTATGTTCCTCCCATCCCACATCTTCTACCCTAGCCCTGATAGCTGATATTTTAAGTTGGGGCCTTATGGAAATTCTCCCTTGAGAAGATGCACTTGCCTCCTAGTCTGGTGATCCAGTTTGCGATTCTAACTCTGCCTTCGTATCTTCTCCCTTTCAGAAGCGATTGAAAAAGCAGATGCTAAGCCACTGCTACATATCCTGCGACATTCACCATTTCGCTGGCCTGTGCTCGAATCTAATATTGGTCCTGAAGGGGTTTGGTCAGAGAGAAAGTTCAGCCTTCTGCACACACTTGCGACATTTCGTGGTCAATATAGCAATTCTGTGTTCATCCGTTTGTACGTGTCCCCTGATGACAAGGCATCCAATGAACATATCTTGAAGGTATAACGAGGACTCATTCATCCTCTTTGTTCATCTGATGCTACTCTTTTGGGGTGCCTTCCTGGGGAAAGAGACTCATGCTGCCTTAGTGAAATAATAAGCTCAAAATTCTATTGAACAGTAGGATCGAGAATTTCCTCCTGACTCCCCAGCTTTGCAGAATGTAGATCATTACCAGACAACTTTTGTCAGCCTTTCAGGAAGTTAGTGAGTGAATTTCAAGTGATCTGTGATCTGGCTTGCAAATATCTACTCAGAGCAATTCCAGTGGGCAGGGGACGATAGGGTCTCATTGTGAGCAAAGACTTTCTGAACTCTGCCCTTTCCCTTACCACCACAGTCCCCTGACAGAGGCGAGAACACGTGCCATAATTTCTTGTTCCCTTTTCACTAGTACTTTTTGTATACATGCCTGTAGTTTCATTGACAAATTCAGTCTGAATCTCTCCTCCTTGCTTTCAAAAGCTGAGGCAACACTTACTCTATTGCCCTTGCTTTTGGGAGAGTAAGAAGCTCTTCGATAAAGGAGTAGGCTATGTGGACAATCTTGAAGTACATTGCATTGGTAAGTTCAAGAGGTTGTCTGAAAACTGCCAACGGGGAAAGAGTCACCAGTGAAAGAGCTTTGCAAGAATTAAAATAACATTTTCTAAATTGTTTTGTGCTTTGATTCTGCCCTTGTTTTTTTGGTTTTGCTTCCACAGTTACTTTGACTAATAATGAAAATGTTATTGAACCAATGATTCTCAACCCCTGTTTCTGTTCTCAAACTACAGAACATTAATGATATATTCATATTCAAATTATAGAAGCATATAACTCTCATCTCATGTAAGTCAACCTCTCAAAATCCAAATTCTGGACTTTATCTTTTGATTTGATCAGGGATTGGCAAACTTTTCCAGTAAAGGGGCATTAGGGTTTGTGGACCATCTGATCTCTGTTGCAACTACTCATTTCTGCCATTGTACTTGGGAAAGCAACCCTCTGGCAAATGGGTGTGGCTGTGTGGCTTGAACTCTAGTTTAGATAATGGGACTCTCAATAAAAATCTTCAGTCATTGAAAGAATTCCCATCTAGTGTGGAGGAAATTCTGAGTATTATTAGAGACAGCTGTGTTTCCATGTTGGGTGATGAAATGATTACATGGTACTATGTAAGACACAATCATGGTGACAATCGAATTGACCTCCATCCCATGTTCATAGATACTCATTTCTTTCTTAAAAACTGGGTTTAAAGACTGTCATCTCAGTTCTAGAACTATTATGATATTCTTCCATTTTAATTGGTGTTTTGAAGTAGCTGGTGACTGTCTTTCAAACTTAAGTTTAAGTTTATGCACTCTATTGAAAGATGGAAGATCTTGATTCACACAGATGGATAATTGCCAATGGTAGCCATTTTATTTTTCACGAATTTCTACACCTTGTCAAAGAATTAAATTTATTCTGTCAAACATTTTATTATGGAAAGTGATACACAAAAAAACAAACAAAAATAGAACAATAAATTCTCATGTCCCCATCAACCCAGCTTCAACAACTCTTGATTTTTTGCTGTTATTTATTTATTTATCTAAACTACTTCTGTTTTGGGAGGGGGCTAGAACATTTTATAACAAATCCAAAATATATCATTGTGCTGGTAAATACTTCAGTGCTTGTGTAACAGAAAGGACTATTATCACAATGAAAATGGTAATCGTAATTTCATAATCAACATTTAATTCCCAGTTAATTTTTAATTTTCCTGATTGTCTCAAACATGCCCTTGTCTTAAAAAACAAAAACAGTTGTTATTTGACTTGGGGTCCAAATGAGAATAATACATATGTTTTGTTGAGATGTCTATTTTAATGCCCAAGAATTCCCTTTTTGTTTTTTAAACCGTATTTACTTGTTGAAGAAATTAGACTGTCCTAGCAACTGTCCCACATTCTGAATTTGACTGATTTCTGGGTAACCTAATAGCTGATGAGAGAAAGTTCTTACTTATAGGAGAATCATAGCTTAAAAAATCCAGGAGAAATAATAGAATTAGAAAGTATCCAACTTTGAAAAAATCTCCAATGAAATGATGGATCTAGATAATTGTCATCAATAGCTGCCAAAACCATTAGGTGAAAGGGCAATTAGGAAATTTATGATAAGAGAGATCTGACTCCCATCACCAGGACCCACATGCAATGGGTTCATTGCTAACAGTGGGACAAGCAGGTATTATGTGCCTTCTGAGACTATGCAGTCGGAAGTATACCCTGTTAACAAAATGTTGTACCAAAAAAAGGAAAAGAAAACTTTGAATCTAATTAAGCCTCTAGTTTTCATAGTAGCCTTCAGAAAACATGAGAAATAGAAGAAAATGGAGACCAGTTTTTAACAGCTTGCCTTGTACACGCAGTAACTTTTCCAATCCTATGTTGGACAAAAATCCTTTGATTATTTTATGTAACCTAAAATAGATAACAGAATCATCAGGTGAGTTCACATTTATGTTTTTCTCTTTTAAAACTGAAGAAATCCACCAACCTCTTTCCTGCCCCAAATAAATTAGAGCTGGGGAGTATGTGGGTGGCAGAAAAATTGGATTGGAAATTAATATTCAATTAAACTGATCCTAGAAATGTTAAAATGTCTTTGAATGGAATACACAGATGTAAGGAGGTACTCATGTACTTAGTATTTGCTCTTCTTTGCCAAAATGGCAGGTTGTTCCAAACCGAATTGTTTGAGCATTGCTTGGAATTTGAGTGCAGCTTGCCTGTGCTTTGGTTCTGTCCCTGTTTGTACTATTTTACATGAGTGAATATTCACACATCTGAATGAACAAATACAATATGACCACAGTCTTCCTAATGATGAGACAGTTGGGAGAAGTTCAAGTATGTATTTAGAAGTGGTAGGAGAAGCTTTATTCTGAACATGAAACCCAATGAACTTGACAACAAAAATTAGCATATTGATGGTCACCAAAGTTGTAGAATTTGCAAGTGTTGCTTATTAAAAAAAATAGTTACACTCATATAAAAAAATCGAATTTAATACCTTTTAGGTTTTTGTGGAACATAGTTTGAAAGTCACTGGTACAGTGGAAAAAGAGTGGGCTTTGGTATTAAAGAGATTGAAATTTCCAGTTTATTTGTAATTTACTCACTGAATATCATTGTATAAGTCACTTCACTTCTCTGAGTCTCCTATGTGTAAGGAAGGTGAATTGTAATGTACTTTTTTTCTGAGATAGAGTCTCAAGCTATCAACCCTGGGTAGAGTGCCATGGCGTCACAGCTCACAGAAACCTCAAACTCTTGGGCTTAAGCGATTCTCTTGCCTCAGCCTCCCAAGTAGCTGGGACTACAGGTGCCCACCACAACACCTGGCTATTTTTTGATTGTAGTTGTCATTGTTGTTTGGCAGGCCCGGGCTGGATTTGAACCCACCAGCTCCGGTGTATGTGGCTGGTGCCTTAGCCACTTGAGCTATAGGCACCAAGCCACAATTTACTTTTCACTGTCACTAGGAGAGTTAAAAGTGACTTGAGGCTGGGACCCTGTAACTCAATGGTTAGAGCGCTGGCCCTATGCACTGGGGTGGCAGGTTTGAACCTGGCCTGGGCCTGCTAAACAAAAAAACAAAACAAAAAAAAAAGTGACTTAAATTTTGTGACAGTTTCTGTGGTAGATACTGGCCCACAGTAGCTAGTGACAGAAGATTAGCTTCTCTTAAAGCATGACCCAGCAACTGGTGGTGATGATTTGGAGAATGTTTCTCTGCGATTTGGGTACCCGACATGCCTCTCAGATCTCAAATTCAGTTGTGTAAGAAATAGGCATTTTATTTAGTCAGCCTAAACTTTAACTCTGAGCTCCCACCTTACCTTCTGGTGAGAAACCGAGCCTCAGTCTCGGCACTTCTCTCCCTCCTGGTGGCCCCATTTCTCAGTCTTCTCCCAGGGTACTAGGAGACCCTCCTGTTATCACTTATCTGGTTTCTGACAAAAGTCTACTATGAAACCTGTGTCTCCCCTTCCAGCGTGCTTCTCTGATGCTGGGGTCCTGGGCTTCCCCTTCCCTTCTAGATCTTGGCACATTCTTGGGGCACCAACGGATTCCTCTGCTTGCTATTTATTTCCTTTGGTGCCTGAGAGATCCTTTTCTGCTCTGGGAGGAGGCATCCCCCTTACCTCCAGCTCTCTTCCCTCAATGTACACAGGCTTCCTTTTCCATCAAATTCTATTTTCCACAGTGTTTTTAGCTTTTGTAATCCCAGAAACCCAGAAGAATAAGAAAAAGGCTTCCTTTTGGTCAGACACAAGGCTGTGGGCATACTGTTGGGTGAGCAGATGGTGCCTTTGGTTGCAAACAAAAATACCTCTTCCAAGGGGCAGATACATCCCCATGCCAAGGACATGCACTTGGGCTGGCAGGCATTGCTCCAAGCCACACAATGATCCTCTGCAAAGCTCCCCTGTGGTGAAATGGCATGGGATTTCCTACAAGCTTAAGTAGGAGAGAGGAAATACAAAAAAACAGAAAACAACAGCAGTTAGTGACCGAAAACATTGTCTTGCTACATCTATTTGGATTTATTTCATGTCAGGAGATAGGAAGAACGAAGATTTAAGGGACAATAAAAGACTTGAATGTGTATGATCTTGAAAGACTGTTTGGAAGGCAAGGGTCGCCCCTGTATGTGTTACTGAAAAGAACAACTTAAATCATCATCACTCAATGGCCTACATTTTTCTGGCTTTCAGCAAATTAATAAAAACAAGGAGCCACTTTCTTAGAAATCAATGTCTTCTAATGTCTTTGCCTTTCCTTTTTCTTTTTAAAGTCTCTTTCTCAGGAGCCAGTGGAACACAGAAGTTTATTTTGTTATTTATTTTTTATTGATACATGATAGCTCTCTATGTATTTTCATAATACTTATGATAATTTGATACATTCATATAATCAAATGGGGTAATTTTAATATGCACCCACCTTAAGTATTTATCTTTTCTTTATGCTAGGAACATTCAAATTATTCTCTTCTAGTTATTTTGAAGTGTATCATTCATTAATAATAACTATAGTCAGCCTACTGATCTATGAAATATCAGCTCTTATTTCTTCTATCAGATTGTATACTGGTATCCCTTATTTAAACTCTCTTCACCTCTCCCTTGCCTCTATCCATCCTGGCCTCTGGTAACCACAAATATACACTCTATCTTCATGAGGGCCCCTTTTTTTAGGTCTCACAGATGAGTGAGAACCTGTGCCATTTGCCTTTCTGGGTTTATTTTCTTTAACGTAACAACCATCAGTTCCGTATACTGAGTGGCCGTAAAGTTTGTGTGCAATTTAAAATTACACACTCTTCCAAATTGTACACGAACTTTATGGCCCCCCTGTATGTGGTTGCCAATGGCAGAATTTTAATTTTTTATGGCAGAATAATATCCCATTGTGTGTATATGCATTTTCTTTGCTCATTCATCCTTTCATGGACACTTCGGTTGACTCCATATTTTAGCTATTCTGACTAGTACAGCAATAAAGTGCTGATGTGTTGATTTCCTTCTTTTGGACATATACCAAGAAGTAGGATCGCTGGATCATATGGTACTTCTAGTTTTAGTTTTTTGATGACCCTCCATACAATTTTCTATACTGGCTGCACTAATTTACCTTCCCTCCAACAGTGCACGATGGTTCACCTTTCTCTGTATCCTTGCTGGCATCAATTGTTCCCTGCCCTTTTTTTTTTTTTTTTTCTGAGACAAAGTCTCACTCTGTAGTCCTTGGTAGAGTGCCATGGTACCACAGCTCATAGCAACCTCAAACTCTTGGGCTCAAGCAATCCTTTTGCCTCAGCCTCCCGAGTAGCTGGGACTACAGGCGCCCACCACAACACCCGGCTATGTTTATGGAGGAGGTCTCACTCTGGCTCAGGCAGGTCTCCAACCTGTGAGCTCAGGCAATCCACCTGCCTCGGCCTCCTAGGGTGCTAGGATTACAGATGTGAGCCACTGTGCCCAGTTTTTTTTGTAGTTTTCTTGTTGAATTTCTACACAGCCTTCTTTTCTGCAATAGATAGTGCCTTAAGCCCAGGTTTGTCTTGGCTCAATCAGAGGATCAGAATACTGCTTGTTTAGTATGGAGTAGGTCCCAAAGGGGCTATCCTGGCAGTGTAGAAAGGCTGGCTAGGAGTTTGTGCCCAAGAGACCTGTGGAATGAACCTCCTACAGTGTGGTACAGTTGAACAGCCATGCTGATTTGATGTCTCCTTTGCCCAAATTAAAGAGCAGAATTTTCAGGGCTAAGAATGGCAGTCCTGTCCCCCACCTTTGTCTCTTACTTTTCTCAGGCATTTGTCTCCCTTCAGGTACTCACGATGCTTTCCATGGGTTGAAGCATGGTCAGTTTTCCTACCAGGGGACCCAAGACAGTGGGGAAGCTGGTTATTCCCCTCAATGTCACTTTGTCCAGTGTAGAAACAATGAATTGGGAGAAATTTTCCGTGCTCTTGTTGCTGGGCCGATTGGAGGGAGGGGCCCCATGGATATGAAAGCTGACTTCCTTTTTGTCTTCTTGGAGTTCTTGTTTTTTTTTCCCCCAACCTTCCCTGTGGCCCTAGGTACTGACTCATCCTCAAAGCTGAGGTCTCGGATATTGCTGGTGATAATCTCAGTGCTGTATATTTGTTTTTATTATTTTGTGAGAGGAGCGAAGTCATCTTGCATCTGTACCACCCTCTTGGAATGAGAAATGCAGATCCTTATCCTGCATCATAATTTATCAGATGTTTCTTTTTGTCTTACTACTTTGACTTTTAACTTGAGGTTTGTTACACCTGGATTATCAATGTAATTGGAGAAAAAAATTATTTTTTCCAATCCAAATCTATGTATTGGACTTCCTAAAAATATATTCTATTTTCTACTTGCAGTATTTAGATCAATTATGAATGCAAGGATTAAAAAACCTTAAACAGCAGTGTCTGACATTGGCTTCATGAGAAACTCTTTGGCTTCCACAGTTTGTATATTTCCAATCAGATTCAGTTAACTGACCTTCTTCAATCCATAACAATCTGAAGGTTTATAAAGGGTCTAGTAACCGCACTTGAATTATCTAAACTTTTAAAATAGGTGGGTTTAACTTCCTTTCATCAGAGGGAAACTTTGGCTTTCTTGATATTATTTACACAGTTTCCTTTCCTATGAGCCCAAAGCTTAAAAGATTCTGTATGTGGTCCAAATTTAACTGAAAGCCAAAACATCTTAATAATAATATTGTGTTTCATGATCTTGACTGACTTAATTTTTGGAAGAAACAGTGGCGGATTAGGAATTGCAGTAGGATAGAGCCAGGCAGGCTTGTGACATAGTTGTTTCAAGCCAATTAGAGAAGGTTGATCAACATAATTTGAATATTTTAGCAATAAACACAGGTAAGATGGATGTTTTGAAAGCATCTCCTCCCCCCCAAAAAAGCTATTTTTCCTTGAATTTTTCATAACAGCATTAACTCTTTTATTTTTTTTAGACAGAGTCTTACTTTGTTGCCTTTGGCACAGTGCTGTGATGTCATAGCTCACAGCAACCTCAAACACCTGGGCTCAAGCAGTCCTCTTGCCTTAGCCTCCCAAGTAGCTTGGACTATAGGTGCCTGCCACAATGCCTGGCAATTTTTAGAGACAGGGTCTCACTCTTGCTAAGGCTGGTCTTGAACTTCTGAACTCAGGCAATCCACCTGCCTCGGCCTCCCAGAGTGCTAGGATTATAGGTGTGAGCCACCGTGCCTGGCCCCAGCACTGACTGTTAATTTGACCTTTGTTGCATATGAAGGGGATTTTAATGGACAACTTTGATCTTATATAGATTTTAGATAGTAAAAAAGGAAAACATTTGAAATTATAGTAAGATAAAGAGGAAACTGAAGGATATGGTCCAGAGTAACTTAAAGTCATATAAACTAATGGTACAATCATTTAGGATTCAGTTTTTATTAAGATGCTACTAATTTTTGATTTTGTTATTTAGATTTTATATATTGTTAATTTGGCTTAAATTTTTTTCTATTCAGAGTTTATTCATAGTTTATTTTTATTTATTTATTTACTTATTTTTATTAAGTCATATGTACATAGATCATGAATACATTTATGCCTTTGTGGGATTCAATGTGTTGGTTATTTGTACAAATCGGAGTGCTTACATCTAACTAATCAACATCGCTTTCATCTCATTTACTTAATCACAGTGTTAAGACATTTGTGATCTATACTTGATAGATTTGACTTGCACCCTTGCAATATGCTCCATAGGTGTGGTCCCACCATTAACCCTCCCTCTATCAAACCACCCCCTCCCTTGCCATCCCTCTCCTCTCCTTCCCTCCTTCATCCTGGGCTATAGTTGTGATTCATCTTTCATTTGAAAGTGTGAGTGATTATAAATTGGTTTCATAGTAGTACTGAGTATATTGGATATTTTTTCTCCATTCCTGAGATACTTTACTAAGAAGAATATTTTCCAGCTCCATCCATGTAAACATAAAAGAGGTAAAGTCTCCATCTTTTTTTAATGCTGCATAGTATTCCATGGTATACATATACCCTAATTTATTAATCAATTCATGGGTTGATGGGCACCTGGGCTTCTTCCATGACTTGGCAATTATGAATTGAGCTACAGTGAATAATCTGGTACAAATATCTTTGTTGCAAAGTGATTTTTGGTCTTTTAGATATAAACCTAGTAGAGGAATTGCAGGAGCAAATGGCAGGTCTACATTTAGATCCCCGAGTGTTCTCCAAACTTCTTTCCAAAAGGAACATACTGGCTTGCATTCCCACCAGCAGTGCAGAAGTGTTTCCTTTTCTACACATCCACGCCAACATCTGTAGTTTTGGGATTTTGTGATGTGGGCTACTTTTAGTGGAGTTAAATGATATCTCAAAGTGGTTTTGGTTTGCATTTCTCTGATGATTAAAGATGATGAGCAGTTTTTCATGTGTCTGTAGACCATGCACCCATCTTCTTCAGAGGAGCTTCAGTTCGTGTCTCTTGCCTACAATGAAATGGGATCATGAGTTCTTTTCTTATTAATGTGTGAGTTCTCTGAGGATCCTGGTTATCAGACCTTTGTCAGAAATATAACCTGCAAAAATCCTCTCCCATTCTGAGGGCTGTCCACTTGCTTTACTTACTGTGTTTTTGGCTGTGCAGAAGGTTTTTAGTTTGCTCAGACCCCAGTAATGTATTTTTGGTGTTGCTTCAATTGCCCAGGGGGGTCTTCCTCATAAAGTATTCTCCCAGGCCACTTTTTTCAAGTGTTTCCCCTGCACTTTCTCTAAGAATTTTTATTGTTTCATGTCTTAAGTTTAAGTCCTTTAACTAGTGAGAGTCAATTTTTGTTAGAGGAGAAAGGAGTGGGTCCAGTTTCAGTCTTCTACAAGTCGCCAGCCAATTCACCCAGCACCATTTGTTAAGTAGGGAATCTTTCCCCCAATTTATGTTTTTGATAGGCTTATCAAAGATCAAATGATGGTAAGTGTCTGGGTTCATCTCTTGGTTTTCAATTCTGTTCAATACATCTACTTCTCTATTTTTGTGCTAGTACCATGCTGTTTTGACCACTATCGATATATAGTATAGTCTGAAGTCTGGTAGCGTGATTCCTCCAGATTTTTTTTTTTTATTTCTGAGTAATGTCTTGGTTATTTGAGGTTTTTCTGTTTCCATATAAAATGAAGTACTAATTTTTACAGGTCTTTAAAATATGACATAGGTGCTTTAATAGGGATTGCATTAAATCTGTAGATTGCTTTGGGTAGTATAGACATTTTAACAATGTTAATTCTTCCCAGCCATGAGCATGGAACATTTTTCCATTTGTTAACATCCTCAGCTATTTTTTTCTCAGAGCTTCATAGTTCCCTTTATAGAGATCTTTCGTGTCCTTTGTTAGGTCCACTCCTAAATATTTCATCTTCCTTGGCACTACTGTAAAGGGAATAGAGTCCTTGATTTTTTTCACCTTGACTATTCTTCATATATATAAAGGCTACAGATTTGTATTGATTTTGTATCCTGAGATGCTGCTGTATCCCTTGATCACTTCTAGAAGTTTTGTACTTGACGCCCTGGGGTTTTCCAGATATACAATCATGTCATCTGTGAAGAATGAAAGTTTGATCTCCTCTGATCCTATTTGGATACACTTGATTGCCTTCTCTTGCCTGATTGCAATGGCTAAGACTTCCATTACAATGTTAAAAAGCAGTGGAGACAATAGGCAACCTTGCCTGGTTCCTGATCTGAGTGGAAATGATTTCAATTTTACTCCATTCAATACAATATTGGCTATGGGTTTGCTGTAGATGGCCTCTATCAGTTTAAGAAATGTTCCTTCTATACCTATTTTCTCAACCGTTCTGATCAAGAAAGGATGCTAGATATTATCAAAAGCTTTTTCTGCATCAATTGAGAAAATCATATGGTCTTTGTTTTTTATTTTGTTTATGTGATATATTATATTTATAGATTTGCATATATTGAACCATCCTTGGGACCCTGGGATAAAACCCACCTGGTCATGATGTATAATTTGTTTATATGTGTGTTTGCTGGATTCTGTTTGCTAGGATCTTATTGAATATTTTTGCATCAATATTCATTAAAGATAATGGTCTATAATTTTCTTTTCTTGTTGGGTCTTTGCCTGGTCTGGGATATTTGCTTCACAGAATGTGTTGGGAAGTATTCCTTCTTTTTCTATGTTTTGGAAAAGGTTGAGTAATATAGGTACTGGTTCCTCTTTAAAGGTTTGATAGAATTCTAATGTGAAGCCATCTGGTCCTGGACTTTTCTTTTGGGGGAGATATCTTATAGTTGATGCTATTTCAGAACTTGATATAGGCTTGTTCAACATTTCCACTTCTTTCTGGCTAAGTCTAGGAAGGTGGCATGTTTTGAAGTATTGGTCTATTTCCTTCATATTTTCATACATCTGAGAATAGAGGTTTTTTGGTGATATTTATTGAGGAATTTTTGAATTTCTGAGGCATCTGTTTTTATTTGGCCTTTATCATTTCTGATTGATGAAATTAGGGATTTTACTCTTTTATTTCTGGTTAGGTTAGCCAAAGGGTTATCTATTTTATTGACCTTTTCAAAAAACCAACTTTTTGATTTGTTGATCTGTTGTATAATGTTTTCTTTTCAATTTTATTTAATTCTGCTCTAATTTTAGTTATTTCTTTTCTTCTGCTGCATTTGGGGTTAGAATGTTCTTCCTTTTCCAGTTGCTTGAGATGTCCCATTAAGTTGTTGACTTCCTGTCTTTCCATTCTTTTGAGGAAGGCTTGCAACACTATAAATTTCCCTCTTAGGATTGCCTTTGCCGTATCCCAGAGGTTCTTGTAATTCATATCTTTATTATCATTTTGTTACAAAAATTTGGTAATTTCCTTCTTAATCTTATCTTTGACCCAGCTATCATTCAGCATGAAGTTATTTAGTTTCCATGATTTTGTATGAGTATGCAGATTCCTGTTGTTACTGACGTTCAATTTTTATTCCATGATGGTCTGAGAAAATACAAGGAATAATTTCTATTCTTTTAAATTTGCTGAGGTTAGACTTGTGATGTAAGATGTGATCAATTTTGGAGGATGTTCCATGGGTTGATGAGAAGATTGTTCTGTAGATGTTTGTTAGATCCAATTGTTGAATGGTTAAGTCTAAAATTTCTTTGCTTAGTTTCTTATTGGAGGATTTATCCAACACTGTCAAAGGGGTGTTAAAACCTCTGACTATTATGGTGCTGGATGAAATCAAGTTGCTCATGTCTGTTAGAGTCTCTTATAAATTGAGGTGCATTCTGGCTGGGTACATAAATGTTAATAATTGAAATCTCATCATGTTGAGTGTTGCCCTTAACAAATATGAAGTGACCATTCTTATCTTTCCTTTTGCTGGTTTAAAGCCTATTGTGAATAAAATTGCAACACCTGCTTTTTTCTGATTTCCATTCTCCTGAATTATAGATGACCATCCCTTCACCCTGAGCCTATATTTATCTTTTAAGGTAAGATGAGATTCTTCTATGCAACAGATATCTGGCCTGAGTTTTTATATCCAGTCAGCCAACCTGTGCCTCTTTAGAAGGCAATTTAAGCCATTCACATGAATTGTGAATATTGATAAGCCTTGTAGAATTTTGGCTATCAAGTTTTTTTAAAGTCCAGTGGACATTTTTAATCTTTTTGCCACTGTGGAAGTTGGAATTTGATCAAAAGTGTTTGAGTGAGTTTACTTTTGTGGTGGAGGATTGCGCTGGTCATTATGGAGGATAGATCTAAGAATATCCTGGAGTGCTGGTTTAGTTATGGCAAATTTCTTCAACATGTGAATGTCATTAAAGTATTTAATTTCTTCATCATAAATGAAACTTAGTTTCACTGGATACATGATCCTGGGTTGAAAGTTATTTTGTTTTGAGAGATTAAAAGTAGATGACCATCCTCTTCTAGCTTGAAAGGTTTCAGCAGAGAGATCTTTAGTCATTCTAATATTCTTTCCCTTGTAGGTTATGGTTTTCTTACATCTGACTGCTTTCAGATTTTTCTCCTTCATTATAACTTTGGTGAAGTTAATTATAATGTGCCTAGGAGATGTCTTATTCAGGTTGAGTCATGCTGGGGTTCTGAAACTGTCTGCTGTCTGAATTTCAGAATCTCTTGGCATGTCTGGGATGTTCTCCTTCATTATCTCATGAATAAACCACCTCATCACCTTTAGGAATTCCTATAAGGCGAATATTAGTTTCCTTGGAATTATCCCAGAGCTCTCTGAGAGCATGATCCATTTTTGCTCTCTACTTCTCTTCCTCTTTGACTGTTTGGGAGCATTCTAAAGCATCTTCAATATCAGAAATCCTTTCTTCTGCCTACTCCATTCTGTTACTGAGGGATTCTACTGTATTTCTCAGATCTTTGAGGGCTGTAAATTCTTGTCTCAATGTGTCAAAATCTTTGGTGATTGTGTCTTTGAATTCATTGAATTCTTGAGACAACTTTTGAAATGCTCCTTGAATTTCTAATTCCAACTTTACCTCCATTCTATTAATCTTATTTGCAATCCAAATTCTGAATTCGATTTCTGACATCTTAGTCATTTGTTTATGAATGGGATCTTCAGTTGTGTCCGCCATGTTGTTCATTGGGGGAGTTGATCTACTCTGGTTATTCATGTTACCGGAGTTTTCCTGCTGATTCTGCCCATGATTATTTTACACCATTTGGCTAGATGAGCAGATAAGGTGAAGTTGGGTTGAGGGCTCCAGGAGTAGTGATTAACCACCCCTTTGCCAAAGAGCTAGGATTGGTGTCTGTACCTTTTCCCTTAGAGCTTTGCAAAGGACCTGTACAGTGCTATGGTCTGAGACACTGGGGACCTGCTTGGTGTGGTGGGGCTAAATGGCTCTGTTTTGTTTTTAGCTGGTCTCTATCCTACCCTATTGAATGAGTTACTCTGGGTTGAAGTCTCAGCTGTGGAGAAATACAAGAAACTAAGACACCCCACCTTTCACCGTCAACAACTGGAAGAGGAAAATCAACCCGTCCCATTGCCACACAACCTGATTAGCACCCGAGAGGGTCCTTGTGTGATTGACCCAGGTTAGGAGTTCCAAACCACTTGACCCAGTCATTACCAAGTCTCAAGTGGGAGAATTCGAAGGGTCTCCAGCAACTAGGTAGGAGAGGTCTACTGGCTGCTCAAATGTGGCTTACTCTGGTGCTCTGTGGAGTTAGAAAGGCCCGACCACTAGGAGAGTTGGACCAGGGGGCTGGTATCTCTTTTCCCACCTTGTACCTCTTTCACGCCCAGTCAGTGGTAACTCCAAAGGGCTGTGGTTCTGCTCCCTCCGATAAGCAGATGTGTCAGGGCTTTGTGCCTGCCAGAGGTAAAGGAAATTCAATGCCCCCTTGGCCTGACAATCACCTTCTGCCACCAGCTGGCTGGGGAAGCTGAGGCATGCCTGCCTCGGGTACTCCATGGCAACTGGGGAGTGTTCCACCTGAGCTCAGTCTGAACCTGAGGATAACAAGTCAGCAAATTATTTTCTCCCTTAGCCACTGCGATTTTGCCCCAGCTGCTCTGCAGCACTGATATCCCTATAGGGCGAAGTCTGGCTTCCTCTGGCAGTCCTCAAAGTTGAGGAGGTGGCTCTCCAAGATTAGACCCCAGCTGGATCACTCTACTGTTGCTGAATCTTTGTGGGAGATGTCCTTGTGCAGCTCCCAGATGGCTCCCATGGCCAGGGAGGTAGCCTTAGCATTGGCTCTGGGAGCATGGGGCGCATGGCTCCAGCAGCAGGATGGGGCATGTGTTGCGTGGCTCTGGCAGAGTGGACGTGCCATGGCTCTGGCAGGGTGGAGCATGGGGTGCAAGGCTCTGGCAGGGTTGGGCTCAGAGCACTTGGTGTTGGCAGGGCGGGGAGCACAGCTCGCAAGCCTCCTCCTGTAGCTGGTTTGCACTTTTGCAGAGCCAAGCCTGACAGCCTCCCCTCCCCGCTTTTTCTGCACTACTGCTGGACTCACTGTTATAGTGCAGCTTTTCTACTACAGCCCTTGTAGTGCCTGGACGTGGCAATGAACCACAGACATTCTGGTCTCTGCAGGGGTTAGGCTTCTGGACCGTCAGGAGATGGGGGAAGGATGGACTAGAAGTTCAAAATGGTAGGGAAAACGTTAGTTCAACTTTCATGCCTGGCAAGAGAGTGCTCAGGGTCACAGCAGGGTCCCTCTGGAGAAATAGCCCCCACTTCCTGCAACATTCTCTTGTGGGATGAGACAAGAGGTCCTCAGTTCACTTCTTGCCTGTAGAAAACCTACAGTGAGCAAAAAAAAAAAAAAAATCTCTCCTGGGGAAGGGGATGGACACTCTTCCTTTGGGATGAGTTTTGTACCTGAAATTTGCTTTCTTGGAGTCGCAGGTTGCCTCAGCAGAGGTGATGTGCAGTTATCACTCTTCTCTCTCAACTCAGCTCCCAGTCTTCAGCTTTATTGGGTACTTTCTGGTTGTTATTCTTCCCTCTGGATGGGAGCTTCTATCAAAAGCTGGCTCCAGTCGGCCATCTTGTCCCTCCTCCCTTAACTTTTTTTAACATTTTTTTTTTTTTTTGAGACAGAGTCTTACTCTGTTGTCCTGGGTAGAGTGCTGTGGCATCATAGCTCACAGCAACCTCAAACTCTTGGGCTTAAGCAATCCTCTTGTCTCAGTCTCCCTGGTAACGGGGACTACAGGTGCATGCCAGCATGTCTGGCTAGTTATTTCTCTTTTTAGTAGAGGTGGGGGTGGCTCAGTGCCCATAGCACAGTGGTTATGTCACCAGCCACATACATCAAAGGTGGCAGTTTTGAACCTGGCCCAGGCCAGCTAAACAACCGCTAAACAACTGCAACCAAAAAGAAAAAATAGCTGGGCATTGTGGTGGGCACCTGTAGTCCCAGCTACTTGGGAGGCTGAGGCAAGAGAACCACTTAAGCCCAAGAGTTTGGGGTTGCTGTGAGCTGTGATGCCATGGCATTCTACTGAGGGTGACATAGTGAGACTCTGTCTAAAAAAAAAAAAAAGCACAGTAGAAGTAGGGGTTTCACTCTTGTTCAAAGTAGTCTCAAACTCCTGAGCTCAAGCAATCCACCTGCCCCAGCCTCACAGTGTGCTAGGATTGCAGGTGTGAGCCACCACACCCAACTTGGCTTAACTTATAATGCTTGAATTTGGAAAAAATCTACTGTGGTTGAGATCCATTTTATTCAGTCTTTAGTCAGCTGATGATATTCAAGAAAAAACAAGGCATAGATTCAGGAAGGTGCTGAAAGTTAAAAAGAAATTATTAAAAAAATTACCTATAGTTAAATTCACTTTTTGTGGTGATTGTGTCTATAAGTTTTCACAAATGCATAGAGTAATGTAACTGCTACCACAATCAAGAAATGGAATAGTCCCATTGTCCCCCTGTCCCCACTAACAAATTACCTTATGTTATCCTTTTGTAGTCAATACCTCTCTTCAACATTAAGCACTGACAAGTACCACTTTGTTCTCTGTCCCTATAAATTTTGCCTTTTTTTTTTTTTTTGAGACAGTCTTACTACATCATCCTTGGTAGAGTGCTGTGGTGTCACAGCTCACAGCAACTTCAAACTCTTGGGCTTAAGTGATTCTTTTGCCTCAGCTTCCCACATAGCTGGGACTATAGGTACCCACCACAATGCCTGAGTATTTTTTTCTTCTTTGCAATTTTTGGCCGGGGCTGGGTTTGAACCTGCCATCTCTGGTATATGGGGCTGGCGCCCTACTCCTTTAAGCCATAGGTGCTGCCCACTATTATTATTATTTTTTGGTTGCAGTTGTTGTTGTATAGCTGGCCCAGGCTGGGCTTGAACCCACCACCTTTGGTGTATGTGGCTGACACTCTACTCACTGAGCCAGGGGTGCCAAGCCTAAATTTTGCCTTTTTTAAAGGATTTAAGTAAAATTCCTCCATGTTGTTGCATATGTCAATATCCTTTTCACTGCTGAGTAGCATTTCATTGTATACCATAGTTTATCCATTCATGGATTGAAGAACATTTGGGTTGTTTCCAGGTTTTGGTAACTGAATAAAGTTTTCCAGTTTTTGGTGGTTATGAATAAAGAGTTTTGTTTGAGCATATGTTTTCATTTCTTCTGAGTTAATACCTAGGATTGGAATTGCTAGCTGATATGTAAATATATATATTTAACTTTATAAGAAAATGTAAAACTGGTTTCCTTCCAAAGTGGTTGTGCCAGTGCCATTTTGCATACCAACAGTGTATAAGTGATCCAGTTTTTCCACATCCTCAACAGCACTTGTCAGATATTTCTTCCCCACCCATTTTAATAGATATGTAGTAGTATTTTATCATGAGTATAATTTACATTTTCCTGATGACTAATGATGTTGGGCGCATTTCCACGTATTTATTTTCTATCTGCCTATGTTCTTTGATAAAGTGTATGTTTGGCTCTTTTGCTCAATTTTAAATTGTGTTATTTTCATACTGTTAAGTTTTAAAGACTATATATTCTAGATACAAGTCCTTTGTCATATGTATGATTTTCAAATATTTTTCCCAATTCTGCCTTGTCTTTTTTTTTTTTTGCAGTTTTTGGCCAGGGCTGGGTTTTAACTCACCACCTCCAGCATATAGGGCCAGTGCCCTACTCCTTTGAGCCATAGGCACCGCTCATGTGTCTCGTCTTTTTATTTTCTGCAAGTGTCTTTCACAAAGCATAATTCTTAAAGTTAATGAAGTACAATTTTTTCTTTTAAGAATTATGTTTTTGCTGTTATGTCTAAAAACTCTTTAACCCCAGATCATAAAGAATTTTCCCCTTATTTTCTTCTAGAGGTTTTATAGTTTTAAGTTTTACATTAAGGCTTATGATCCATTTTAAGTTAATTTTGTTCCAGGTGTGAGGTATGGATCAAGGCTCGTTTTTTTTTTTTTTTTTAACCCACC
>NW_003852446.1:7469300-7478937 GCF_000181295.1 Otolemur garnettii
TTTTTTTTTTTTTTTTTTTTTGCATATGGACATTCAATTTCTCTAGCTCATTTGAAAAGATTGCCTTCTGGTGGGGCTCAGTGTCATGCCTATAGTCTTAGTACTCTGGGAGGCCAAGGTAGGAGGAGGATCGCTTGAGGTCAGGAGTTTGAGACCAGCCTGAGCAAGAGCGAGACCCTGTCTTTACTAAAAATAGAAAGAGTTCAATAGTTCAGTAGCTGGGCATGGGAGGGCACACCTGTAGGTCCAGCTACTGGGGAGACTAAGGGAGGAGGATTGCTTAAACCCAGGAGTTTGAGGTTACTGTGAGCTAGGCTGAGGTCATGGCATTCTAGCCTGCTCAACAGAGCAAGACTGTTTCAAAAAAAAAATAATAAAAGATTATCTTCTTTCCTTTGATTGCCTTTAAGGTGCTGAAAGCTTTAATCTAAGAATTTATATATACTATGCTTCTCCATCACAAAAATTCTACTAATGTAGTTGTCTGATTATTTGTGTTATTATTTATCCTAAACTTTTCAGAGGGTTCTAAAATTTGCAAAGATTTCTTTATACAAAATTATCATTTGACTTCTTTCAAATAAAAAAATCAATGCAATACATTATTTTAGCAATAGAGGATGGAAAGTCTGATTAATCAACTCCATCCAAGTTGGTATTTTGCAAAATAGTTCAGTAAAAAGAATACTGGATCTGGTGAAAGGAGAGAATGATTTCCCTCTGAGCTATGCCCAACCATGTCATCTTAGGAAAGTCATGTTGATTCTTTGGTTTTTGTTTTTCCCCCCATTGAATATGGGGGGAAAGCTAATAATTGCTAAGATCGATCCAACTCATATAGCCTTGATGCTGTTCAGTATTGACAGAACTTCAAAGGGGTTAGAAAACATGAATGAGGAAAGCAGAAGAAGGTCTCTGATACTTTATTATATCTGTCATCACCAAAATGCCTATTTGCATGTAGCTCTGAATATAGTGAATTCCTTCTGTAATGGTGGACATGAGGTCAAAATACGACTGGGATGCAAGTGGTCTTATTCACGTGCTACATAAGAATTTACAGTGCTATCAGAATGTGCTTTTTGGGGCTTGTTTTCACAGCTGGACCAAGCAACACTCTCCCTGGCTGTGAGGGAAGACTACCTGGATAACAGCACAGAAGCCAAGTCTGTAAGTTTTACTTATATTCACCCAGTGTCTTGTCAGGCTGCTGTTGGGTTTATCAGTTGTTCTTAGGTCCCTGCTTCTTTACTGGAAATGAGCAGTATGGCGATTCAATGACCATATTCCTGTATACAAAGAGGAAGCCTTTTATTTAGGCAGATAAATTCTACTTCCTATCTTTTGGAAGTCTGGGCATCAAGGCTGTATAAGTCATGATCTAGCTGGGCAAATAGCACATCTGACTGAAGTAACCAAGAAATGAGCTTGCAGTCATTCCTCAGAAATTCAGAGAGTTCACTGTCCATTGCAGTGAGAAAGTGTGGGAAGGGATGCCCAGGAGGTGAGTACTTCTCAAATGGTACTGCTTAAGAATCACTGGGAAGGGCAGCACTTGTGGCTCAAGGAGTAGGGCACTGGCCTCTTATACCAGGGGTGACAGGTTAGAACCCAGCCCCGGTCAAAACCACACACACACAAAAAAAGAATCCCTGGAGAACCTTCCATCAAATGTTGATTCTTGGGTTATAGCCTTGGAGAATCTGACTTTAGTATACTTGAGATGAGGTTTGGGAATCTGTACTTTTTTTTTTTTTTTTTAGTTTTTGGCTGGGGCCGGGTTTGAATCCACCACCTCTGGTATATGGGGCCAGCGCCCTACTCACTGAGCCATAGGCACCACCTGAAGGGAATCTGGGTTTTTAAGAGGTGCCCCAGGTTAATGAGAGCCAGAAAGGATCAATCAGGTTAGACTTCTTGGGTTGCCTTGGAAACCTAGTAGTTTCTTGGAAATTGGAAATAATTGGTTCATTGTGCCACTTTTAATTCATTTTGGAAACTTTATTGAACTTTTGAAGGTGGCTCAGACCTAAGTTTCTGGAGTCTGTGCTGATACTAACCTCTATGTGTAGAAGGCTCTGGAAGGCAGGAAACTAGCAAAGATCCTAAGCTGTTTTCTGGCTGAGGACACTCATCAAGGGGGATTGGCAAATTTTCCTTCTTTAGAGTGGACAGAATGAACTTTTACCATCCCAGGGGGAGCCCTCTGTTTTTTGCTAGAATCTCAGCATCCAGGCTTGAAATTATCTCTCCCACAACCAATCAGTTGATTCCACTTTCATAAATATCTCTTCCATCCACCTGATCCCTCCTTTCTATCATTACTGCCCCAGGTTGACCCTTATTGATTCTGGCCTTGACTACAGCAAATAGCCTTTTAACTGTTATCATTTCCCCTTCCTTTGGTTGCCTGCTTAGTACCACTTGCCAAGTTCTGTTCTCAAAGCCCTGCCCCCAAGATAGGTTCTCCATTTCTTAGGGAGCTTTCAAGGCCTCTTCATGACTTGATCCCAAGCCCTCTTTCCTGTTTGAACTACCCCCAACCAAAGCAGCTTGCTCACCTCACAGTGGAACATCTCACTGCCTCTGAATCTGTCTCCCTCAAATGCTATGTCCCCAGTTTCTGCAGGCTGGAATGCTCTGGCCCCTGCATTTCAAAGCAGGTAGCAGCCTTATTAAAGAACTTATTTTGGTATTTCTAATGTTACAATTAATAATTACATGTTTATCCCCCCCCACTGGATCACAGTTTGAGAATCAAACTCAAGTATTCTTCAATTTTTCATCTGTACCTCCCTCCCCCATGTATGCAGAGTGCCTAGTGAGCCACCTTGCATGTGTATTGAGTAGGTATTCAATAAATACTTTTTGAATTGAACTAGGAATAATGAAACATCTTTTTAAATTAAGACTATTTTTATATTTATTTATTTATTTTGGAGACAGAATCTCACTATGTTGCCCTGGGTAGAGTGCCATGGCGTCACAGCTCACAGCAACCTCAAACTCTTGGGCTTAAGCAATTCTCTTGCCTAAGCTCCCAAGTAGCTGGGACTACAGGTGCCCACCACATCACCTGGCTATTTTTGTTGTTGTTGTTGTTGTTATTGTTGTTTGGCAGGCCTGGGCTGGGTTCGAACCTGCCAGCCCCACTGTATGTGGCCAGAGCCTAGCCACTGAGCTACAGGTGTCGAGCCCAAGACTATTTTTAACGCTTGCTTACTGATTCAGCAATTATTTATTAAGGGCCTGTGATATGCCAAGCACTGTGTAGGTCCCGAGATCATGCACACAGTGAGAATAGCTTACAGAGGCAAGGTGTACATTAGGAAGTCTTATTTCCATAGCGTGATGAGGAGGTCATTCAATACCTTCTGTATAGAGTTCTTACAAATACAGTATATCTAAAATGAGAGATGGGCCCAGTGAGATTCTTTAATTGCCCTGAAGTTAAGTTCTCCCCCTGCAACACGGTGGTACCCCAAATGGGCATGCCGGAAGGAAATTCCATTTCTGCTATTTGTTAGGTTTCTCCTTGTCAGTCCTCTCTTCTGTCCCTTCTTTTCTTCCTGAGCTCAGGAGGAAAACTTTGTGAAAACTGTACAAAATTGAAAAGACCCAGGGCTGCTATCGCTGATATTTTATTTCTTAGTCTGAAGGTGGGTAAATTGAGCCGGAAGAGAATAAATCACACTTCTCACCAGGCTTTGCGGATCAGGCCTCCTGCTTTTAGAAACAGTTCTTTCCCATTATTTTATTAAAACGTCACTTGCTTGGAAAGAGGATGTCTGACCTTTAACTTTCTATTCTGGGCTCATTTGGAGATGCTTCTTGAATCCGTAATGTCACCGGTTGCCAGAAAACTAGTTCTCCTGATGCTTGATGGCTGGACTGGTGGGACATCTCTGTCTGTCATGGAAACAGTACTCAAGCAGCCATCACTCTTTTCTCCCAAAGTGGTAGGTGGGTGGCTGGTAGTGCATCATGCCTAGACTGTGCTTTGAGGACAAAGTGGAAATAGATGACATATATTCCCACCTGCTGTGTCTGCCCTTCTGTGTCTCTCAAACATATTTCCTAATAGGCTGTTGTCATGGTCACTTGCTTCTTTCTCTCTTACAGTATCGGGATGCCCTTTACAAGTTCATGGTGGATACTGCAGTGCTTTTAGGAGCTAACAGCTCCCGAGCAGAGCACGACATGAAGTCAGTGCTTAGGCTGGAAATTAAGATAGCTGAGGTAAGTCTCCATTGAAAATCTCTCCCCTCCCCTCCCCTCCTTCCCTTCCCTTCCCTCCCCCTTTTCTTATTTTAGAGGCAGTATATCCTGGATAAAAGTATAAATTACAACCAAATAGTAATATTCTGTGGCATTGCCCTTTGAGTCCAAGGTAGAGCTAATAGCACCTCCTCTGGGAAGTAACAAGAAAAGAACTGTGACACAAAGAAGAGCTCTTTGTTCCTCCGATCTCCCTGGTTTAAACCCATTTAGTGTCCCTAGGCTGCTCGGCTGTGGCCAGGGAGACTCTATTTTCCTATAGACACTCCTGTTTGGGTCAAATAGAAGATAGATGCTCAATAAGTCCTTATTGATTCAGCCTGAATGGAAGGTTGCTTTTAGTCCAGTATCTCCGTTTTATGCCATTCTCATTCAGACTCAGTCTGACCTAAGTTCTGGGTTCAGGGATGTCTGTCCACTAACACTGGATATAAACTTTTATATAGAAAGCAGACAGGGCATGCTGATAAGCATTTGTAATCCACGTTTCTATAGCTACTTTGTATAAAACCCGTGTTTCTTGTTCTTTTCCTGCCCTACTTTAATGAATTGAATTGTCATTGTGTCATATATATGATACAGAATTACATGTTCTGTGTAAGTCACCTTAAATTCTTTTTCTTTTTTTTTTTTTTTTTGCAGTTTTTGGCCAGGGCCAGGTTTGAACCCGCCACCTCTGGTATATGGGGCTGGTGCCCTACTCCTTTGAGCCACAGGCACCACCCTCACCTTAAATTCTTTTAGGCTCATGGCAGAGACAAAAAGATAAAAACAAACTTGTGGGAGAATGATGAAAAATCCTCGCTGATTATATATATATATATATATATATATTTTCTAGACGAACCAAAGTATAAAATCCCTGTATGTTCTCAGGCCCAAAGGGAACAAATGCAGTGAAATCTGCTTATGCGGAAATCTTGTCATGAAAAAAATGAATTACCAAGAACTTTTTGCATATGAGTTGGTAGTCTTCAATGGAGGAAGTTGATACAAATTCTGAGGTGAACAGAGCCCAAGGGTTTATTGGTTTTGTGCGGAATGACGTGGTGGTAGAGTGTGGAGGTATAGAGTAGGGTGAGGGGGGAGGAAAGAGGGATTCATCTCTCTCCACTGTGAGGTTGGCTGCATATACCTCTCTCCAACTGCCTACTCGCGGTTCAAAAAGTTCATTCCTGCACGTTACCTTTGATAACTGTAAAGACTGCTGCAGATGTTTTTAAGTCAAAGACTATGCTTCAGAGCCATGTCTAGAGGCTGGCTGGATTCCCTTCTCAGGCAAACAGGAGGCCCAGAGCTCTAGTTTGGACTGAAGCTCTTATATAGCGAAGAAGGCCTTGCCCTGAGCCAGGGCTTGGGACCAAAAAGGGAACTAAAAACAGCTGGGCTGAGGCAAGGTGGGAATTGTCAAGGGGCTAAATGATGTGACAAATCCATTGTGTGGAGGGAAGTAGCTGGCAAAGAGCTGAAAACAGCTCTGAGGCCATAAGGCTCCAACCTGGGGCTGTGAGACTCTGAGGGCGGAGAGGGGGTGGGTGGAAGTGGAGTGTGGACGTTCTCTGAGGCAATGATTCACACAGATCCAGGAAGCTGTTTGTAAATTACATGTGGTTTCTCTGTTGAGGGTGAGGTGGGAGAATCTAAGGACACTGAAGCTTTTAGAAAAGAGAGGACAAATGTCTGCCATTCAGACCCCCCATGATTTTGCCTTGAAAAATCCATGGCGTGTGGATTTGTGGCCTGCTGGTAATTTTCACCCTTATCTCTTACACCTCCAGCTATGGGGTACATTCAAAATTAGTCAGACACATAGTCCATGGGGAACTTCTGAAACTGGGGAGACAGAAGGGTCCAAACACAAATAAGTCCTTGCAAATAAAGCCCTGGAAGTGTGTATTTAACCAGTCCCAGTCAGAGATATGTGGGCACAAGGAAAGGCCCTTGGGATTGGAACCAAGTGGCGTTTAATTGGAAAGCCTTGCTACAGACGATGATGAATCTTGGGCAGGCTTGAACCATGCAGGTGATGAGGCAAGGGCAGGAGAGTTACTTGTGCAGTGGGAGGTGACAAGTTTAATGCAAGGGAATTAGATAATGGAGCGTCTAAGACAAAATCATGACGTGATTCAGGGATGGACATGGGAACAACTGCCTATCCATGGAGGTGATTAAGGTGACTCTTGAGGAAGATAAACATTGCTGCTGTTTTTAGATTAGATTAAGCATGGTGGGGAGACTAGAAGCTTAGATTTGGTGTTGACCACATGGCCGAGAATAAGAATATTTGGAATGGAAAGACTGTAGAGTCAGGGCTGGAGAGGCAGTTTGTGAACTGCGTGTCTAGGTATAATGGAATCCATATTCCCAGCAATACAGCTAGCGGAATGTCAAGGCCAAAGAAACTAGAGGAGAAGATGTAGGAATGAGCTGATGACAAAATGATTATGGGTAGTAGCGGTGTCCAGAGAGTCTAGTGTTCATTATGAAAATTTGCCCCTAGAGATGAAGGCCTGGTTTGTATTGAGACAATTATCTGAAGACCATGGGATGTTTGCCTCAATTGTCCAGCTTGAGTTTGGCTGTCAAAACTGAGCCAGCAATGTATTTTGTCCATCCACATTTTAGATGAGGGGGAGATTCTAGGTAGTTCTTTCTGTCCTGGGAACAATATTTCATGTGGAAGAGGACATGAAGATTTCATTTTATTTTCTTAATCTTAATCCTGCCTAAAGTGATGTCTTTTTTTTCTCTTTCTCCAGTTGGGCACCACACCAAAGTCTTGAAAAAAATTATAATACTATGCAGATGTTTTGGCACATGTGGAAAGTAGTTACACAGTAAGAAATGGTTCATTAAAAAAAAATAACCAAAGTTTCTCTCCAACAGATAATGATTCCGCATGAAAACCGAACCAGTGAGGCCATGTACAACAAAATGAACATTTCTGAACTGAGTGCTATGATTCCCCAGGTTAGTGAAAACTATCCAGAAAACTTTCTCTTCACTGGCCGTTTTACAAGGCAATTGTATTTTATCTGTGTGTAAAATTTTGCCCTGTAAAACCTACTATCAGTCTTTTTGGTTATCATCATCATTGTCAGTGGCCACATAAAATATCCCTTGTCTGTGTGCTGGAATGCCTTCTGTTGTAGGGAAGAGAAAATCTTTCCAGTAGGGTCTTAAAAACTTAAAGCCCATTTTCTTACGTGGCAAAAGTCTAGACACAGGTGGTTATTGGTGTTGGTTCAGTGGTTACACAATATTGTCAAAACCCAATTTCTTTCCATCTTTCCATACCACTCACCTGAGTGAGTTGGCTTTTTGACTTCATATTTGATGACTCATGGTTGCAAGGTGGCTACCACGGCTCCGCATACGTATTTGCCCTCAGGGCAAGCAGAAGAGGGAAGGGTCAGTGATGGCCAATGTTTAACTCTTTTACCAAGAAAAACAAAAAAACCTTTCCAGAACATTCCCAGATGTCTTCCATTTATTTATTCCTGAATGGAACTGAGTTGCGCTGCTATCCCTAACTCCAGGAGAGGCTGGGCATTGAGTAATTGGTTTTCCATTTCAGTAGTGGAGACAAGCCAGGGAGAGCAGGCTGGGAAATGACTTTTAGCGTAGTCAGTCTAACACCAAATGGTGTTTTAGGTGAGCTAGAGAAGCTCTGCCGAATGGAGGCACGTTACTTTTGTTGCCGCTCATTTCCTTCTGTGCTGAGAAAGGCTGCGTTAGGAAGACCAGTCATGTGCGTGGCCTCTGCGTCTGTGTGTATGAGGGAGAGCACAGGACCCAGGCAGGGAAGGAGGGCAAATGGGGAGGAAGAAGGGCAGGGAGAGCATGGGATGGGGAAGAGTATAGGAGGGAGGGAGAGAGCAGAATGGAGAGGGAGAGTCTGGGAGGGAGGGAGAGTGCGGGGTGGGGGGACAAGGGGAGTGAGGGGCATGTCACTGTGACAGTGTGTGTGGAGGGCTCTTGTCCAGATGTAGAAGGTATGGAACTTATTTCCATTTGTAATTAAGGCCATAGGTCTGGATGGCAATGATGAGGAGTTTGGTTTCTGGACTTGAGCAATTGCATCTTAAAATTATTTGCCTTCCTTCCTTGCTGCCTAACAGAGGATTTTTTTTTTCTACTTTGTTTTTTTCTTTTCCCCTGTCTCCCCTCAGTTTGACTGGCTGGGCTACATCAAGAAGGTCATTGATACCAGGCTCTATCCCCACCTGAAGGACATCGGCCCCTCAGAGAACGTGGTGGTCCGCGTCCCCCAGTACTTTAAAGATTTGTTTAGGATATTAGGCTTTGAGAGGAAGAAGTAAGAACTTTCACGTGCTTGTTACGGTGACTTTTGTTTTTTCTTTAAATTATAAGGACTTCCTTTCTCACATCCTTTGAAAAACTGTTTTTAAAGAATGTTACATCAGAAGGGTCACGGGGAAAATCATGGCACTATTTGTGATGAATTGGCCAAAACCAATGTCTGGCGTAATTTACTTGCTGCAATGACAACAAATACACAATATGTCGCCTCTAATTTCGGCTCTTTCTTCGTACCATTCTGAAAGCCTAAATTGTTTATGGGTTTTGAGAACTAGTTATATAACGATGCTATTTTCTAAGATTTCTATACGAACATCTCCCCTCCATTCAGTCTCCATCTTTTGCTGCCATTTCCTGCCCCCCTTTCTTTTTAGCCACTAAGTCACTTTCTGACAATAAATCAAAGTACCTATACTAAAAATATACAAGACCACTCTGACAGCTGTAGAAAAATTGCACTGGGAAACAACTTTAGGACCTGTCAGATTTTTCTTATTTTAAGGAACGTTTTAGAAATTGTTGCTTTGCTAGATTAGTACTACAAAGAAAAGGCATTCTAAAAATGCCCAGGAAAGAGATTTTCACATGTTCATTAAGGCATTCCTATTTGACTACAAATATGAATCATAGGAAGTCAACTAGTTTATGAAATGATTTACGGAGCTAATTGGTGGGCTATAATTAAAAATCATATTTTCTTTTGGATTCAGACAAGGCTGTGTGGTCAGTAATTATGTTAAAAAAAGGCATCTATAAAAATCAAAGGGAATAAAGTGAATAAAGTATAGCATCCACCCTATAGCAACACTTAGGCACCTAAGAGCTGCTCTTTTAAAGATATCTTCTGATGATAAAAGTAATCCATGTTCATCGAGGAAAACGTATGGTAAGAGGATAGAAGAAATAATAAATTATCTTAAAATTTTATCCTTTAGGCTCGGCGCCTATGGCTCAACCGGCTAAGGCGCCAGCCACGTACACCTAAGGTGGCGGGTTCGAATCCCCAGCCCGGACCCGCCAAACAACAATGACGGCT
>NW_003852446.1:7479039-7556267 GCF_000181295.1 Otolemur garnettii
CCATGGCACTCTACCCAGGGGGATAGCTTGAGGCTCTGTCTCAAAAAAAAAAAAAATTCTATCCTTTAGACATAAGTAGTGATTTAAAAAAAAATATCTAAATGAAAGTTGAATCTAGTGGAGGAGCCTTGCTATTGCAAGTGTGCTCCATGGGTCGGTAATGGCACCAGCATCACCTGGGGTGCTTGTTAGCAATACAGATTCTAGCCAGACAGACCATGGCTCACGCCTGTAATCCTAGCACTCTGGGAGGCTGAGGCAGGAGGATCGCTTGAGCTCAGGAGTTTGAGACCAGCCTGAGTAAGAGCGAGACCCTGTCTCTACTAAAAATGAAAAAAATCAGTTAGGCATTGTGGCGGGTGTCTGTAGTTTCAGCTAGCAGGGAGGCTGAGGCAGGAAGACCACTTGAGCCCAGGAATTTGAGTTTGCTGTGAGCTATGATGATGCCACTGCACTCTAGCCTGGGGGCCAGAGTGAGACATAGTCTCAAAAAAGAAAACCATATACATTCTAAGGCCTCCTCTATACAGTCTGCTAGAGTAGAGTTTGTGGGAAGGCCCAGGAATCTGGATATTAAACAAGTACCTTGGTAGAGTTATGATTAGCATTTTTGGAGAAGGGTGAAAGGGGGAATTACTGTGAGAGAATTTCTTAGTAAATACTCCCTAGCTCTGAAATACTATCAAATGTGACCCAAGTGATTTTCTACTCATATGCCATTGAGTTACTGAGCACATTTTAAATTTTGATGGTAATTGCCATTAAAAGTTGGAATTTGCCATGCTGTATATTCATTCTTCAGCATTCAGTGAGTCATTTCTTCTAGTGTCTGTATTACCTTCTGTTGTAAAATCACAGGTACTTCTAGACATTCTGTTAATTTTATTTTCAAAGAAGCCTACTGTACAACCAGGGGATACACTGGGACTTGGTTTATTATATTAGCAAAATCACCTCTATAGTGATAATTATACTTTGAAATTGAAGGACCTTTTCTTTTCTTTTTTCTTTCTTTTTTTGAAACAGAGTCTTACTCTGTTGCCTTGAGTAGAGTGCATTCAGATTTGACTACAAAATAGTCAAAGTTCATAGTTCACAGCAACCTCAAACTCCTGAGCTCAATCAATCCACCCATCTTGGTCTCCCAGAGTGCTAAAATTATATGCATGAGCCACTGCACAAGGGCAGGTAGGACTTTTCATAACAACAGGAAAGACCATGATTAGAGGGAGATTTTACTCTGGTTCCTGTCAAAATGATAACTTGGAAAGATGTAAACATAGTAAACAGCAGTAGAAACATACAGATAGACAAATTATCTGCAAATGTTATATACATATAAAAGTTCATTTAAAAATAAACATAAAAACCAAATGTCAACAATCAGTGCATCAAAAATGACTTGTATTCTGTGTATTCTTGTGAGATTTCAAGATAACCATATGCTTGTTGAAAAGACTGACAACACTTGATTTGCATACCATTGTGAAGTGTTTACATTGATGATCATGTTTGATCCTCACTAGTGTGGCATTATAATGCTAGTTGAGGAAAGATCCTCTTGAGTCTCCATAGTTACCAGTTAGTTCAGGATATGCCAGTTGCTGTAACAAGCACCTCAAACTCTTATTGGCTAAATTATACTCTGCTCATGGAACAGTCCAACATAGATGTTCCTGTTAGGTAGCTTTCTTTCAAGTAGTGACTCAGGAGCCCAGGCTCCTTCTATCTTGTGCCTCTGCTCTGGGCTGAGTTTTTGGCATCCTTTCCATTCAGCAAGTGGATGGAGAAAGAGGTATGGTAGAAGACTGCATAGATTTTTGTAGGGGTGGGGTAAAAGTGGGGTATGTCACTTCCATTCATATTTCATAAGCCAAAAATCAGTCAGGTGACTCATGTAATTATAGGGGAGGCTGGGAAATATAGTCTAGCTGTGTGTGTGGGAGAAAAAGGAGTTGGAGTTTCCCTAGACAAACCTCTATTGAAGAGCTTATCTCCTTTTCTGAAATGAATACTTTTCTTTCAATGACAGGTATTTCTCTGCCATTCCTCACCCCCTGCCCCATGCCATACATGCCATTGAGCCCCTGATGGCAGGCCACTGGAGGCATGAGCTGGAGATTGCCTGTGGGGAAGAGGAGTTGGTGTTCAAGGTGGAAAGGGGGTGATGAGGCAGTGATGTGCTTGATCCCCCACGTTAAGGGCACCTTTTCGTAACTCCACATTCAGTGATCTCACTTTGGTAACTTGAAATCAATTACAGTGGGAGTTTTACATCATGGAAATCGACAAATGCTGCAAATCATTTTTTTCCCTTGGTAAGGCAGTTGGTAAACATTTACTAGCTTGTCACTGGGTGAGGGGAACTTCAGACTTCTCTCCCTGTCTGAGTCCCTCATCTCTCCTCCCCACTCCTGACTTGAGGCTGCCTGAGATGCTTTGCCATCTACTTTGACTGAGGAGGAAGAGTGGGAGGGGAGTGACTGAGGAAAGATGGCATCAGAGAGAGTTGACTTGGGCTCCTCTTCTTGGCCAGGCCTGGATTCATGGGGATCATCTACCCTGGTATTTGTCTTTGCACAAATACCACTGGAGTTTTGCCAAGCCCCTGTGAGCTTTCCTATCTTTAGTTTTATATAAAGCCAGCACAATGTACTTTAAAGATGATTTTTGTTGCATATTTCCGAAGGCTTACCTTGAAAATGTGCTATTCTGCATGTCTCTCAGGGGGCTGAGCTCTCTTGAGGGTGATCTAGGACATTGCTAATCAAAGCATGGTCTGGTATAGGCAGTATAGGCCTTACTGGGGAGTTTGTCAGAAATGCAGGATCTCAGGCTCTGGCCCAGACCTACTGAATCAGAATCTGAAATTGATTAAGTTTCCCCAGGGGCTCATATACATATTCAAGTTCGGTTGATCTAGGATTTAGAAAGTTCTGTTGAAATGTGAGTGCAGAAAGATGTTCTTAAACACAGTGAGCATCTGAATTCCTTGGAGGGCTTGTTAAAACATAGACAATGTTTTTTTTTGAGACATGGTCTCACTTTGTTGCCTAGTCTAGATTCTTGGGTCCTATCCCCACAGTGTCTGATTCAGTGGGTCTGGGGTAAGACCCAGGAATCTTCTAACAAGTTCTCTGGTGATACTGAAGCTGCTGGCCCAGAGATACATTTAGGCATACCTCTGGGCAGCCTGTAGGATTTGGGAAGATCTCTGGCTTTGAGAACCTTTGAGAAGACCCTCTCTGGTTCACCTCCGGTAGTATGATTGAGGGGGACAAGTGTAAGCTCTCGAATCTGAAGACCCAAATATTAATCCTGAATTTGATACATTCTTGGAAGTCTCTTGACCCCTAACTTTTGTTTGCTTCATCTGAAAATGGGAGACAATAATAATAGTCACCCCACAGCACTGTCATGAGGACCAAAAGAAGGTATTTTATGATCTCTTACATGTAATATAAATATAAACTGCTGCTACAGTTGAGTATCACTCATCCAAAATGTTTGGGATTGTAAGTGTTTCAGATTTGGGGTTTTTTTTTTCAACTTTGGAATATTTGCATTATATTTACTGAATGAGCATCCCAGATCTGAAAATCAAAAATTGTTTGGAGTCAGCTTTGGAAAATAATTTCATGTTGCCCTCTTAGTGGTGGGTTCTCTTTCTGCCTTTCTCTACTTTATTTATTACCATTTGGGGAAATTACCATACTGCCGAAAATGCTTTTTTTCCAAAAATGATATTATGTGTTATTTTCAAGAATGATTGCTGAGTCTGATTTTAGTTTTGTTTTTGTGATGTATCTGAGCATTAGGTGGCCGTGATTCAGTCATTCTGGTCATATCTGTTCCTGGTGTGGTAATATTAGCACTCTAAAGCTGTGCTCTGTAGCATTCTGTCAGGATATTTACAACACACGGAAGAAACTCATCAGTGCCATTGTCTCGCTGCATGAGCCCCCCAGCATTCCATCTTCCAGTTCTCAGAGGTCTTGTTGTTATGCTATCATCTTAGTAATGTCTCAGCTGGGGAGACCTCACTCTTTTCTTGTCCTCAGATGTCTGTGACGTGACTTTGTTGGAGTGCTTCGGCCTCTCTGTGGCTGGCCAGAAAATCTTAGCTGAATTAGAGGCTTTAATTCATCACAGTGTGGCACAGGGAAAAGTAGGCAGGCTGTAGAGATAGACACACTTGAGTTTGGGCCAGCTGCCATCGCTTATTACAGGGGTTCTCTAAATTGGCCACACATTGGACTTAGCTGGGGAGATTTATAAACAATATTTATGGCTGGGCATGGTGGCTTATGCCTATAATCCTAGCACTCTGGGAGGCCAAGATGGGTGGATTGATTGAGCTCGGGGGTTTAAGACCAGCCTGAGCAAGAGCAAAACCTCTTGTCTACTGAAAACAGAAAAATTAGCCTGACATCATGGTGGGTGTCTGTAGTCCCAGCTACTCAGGAGGCTGAGGCAAGAGGACTACTTGAGTCCCGGAGTTTGAGGTTGCTGTGAGCTACGATGATGCCATAGCATTCTACCCAGGGCAACAGAGTAAGATTCTGTCTCAAAAACAAACAAACAAAAATAATATTTATGCTGGGTCCCATGCTAGAGATTATGATTTAATTGATTTGGGGTAGCTTAGCCGCCATCTTGTCTTTTTAAAACTTCCCTAGTGATTTTGCTAATTTGAAACCCACTGAATGTGTGATTGTGAGTTTACTTAATGCTTCTGGGCCACAAGTTTCTTTATATGTAAAATGGGTATAACAACATTTCTCTTATAGCAGTGCTGTGAAGATCATAGATAATGTGATCCTTATATGGAATGATTGCAGGGCAGGTGGAAAGGCCCCTACTTCTAAATCCCCAGTATATTTGGCTGCACCATCTCTTCTGCCATTACCATCAGGCCCCATCCTAATAATTTCCCAATTCATCTGGCTCATGACCACTGCCTTCAAGGAATATCTTTTAACTCTCTGGAAGGACATCTGAGGGCTGTCGACCTCCTCCTAACCTGCACCTATGGATTCAGCACGGCTCACACACTAGGCAATCAATATTTTAAGAACAAAGAACATAAAGGCCTGCTTGGCGCCCGTAGCTCAGGGAGTAGGGCATTGGCCATATACATCAAAGTTGATGGGTTGGAGCCTGGCCTACGTCTGCTAAACAACAGTAACAACTACAACCAAAAAATAGCTGGGCATTGTGGTGGGCGCCTGTAGTCCCAGCTACTTAGGGAAGCAAGAGAATTGCTTAAGCTCAAGAGTTTGAGGTTGCTGTGAGCTGTGACGTCATAGCACTCTACCCTCTACCAAGGGCGACATAGTGAGACTCTGTCTCAAAAAACAAAAAAACAAAAAAACAGGGACAGGACCTGTCCATCGATGTCCTAGATACTAGACTATGGTTGCTGCCTGTACCTCTCCACTGTGAGCCTTTCTGGCCACTTCCTTGAGTGATGACCCTGCTCACTGTCCCCTCGAACACATAAGCTGGTTCCTCCATTATTTACCCTGTCCAGAGTTCACATTTCCGCTTCACGTGCCAAATCCTCCCAACCTTCAGGCATGTCCCTCTCACGAAGCCTACCTTTACCCCTCAGTTTGTGATGTGCTGTCCTTTCAGTGAAGTGTATTGCATACATTTGGGGGGGCAGGGTCTGCCAAATCATTATGCACTTGCCTTATCTCTTCCACTCAACTAAAAGCCTCAGGGGATCAGGGACTATATCTTTCTTACCTTTCTGTTTCCCCAGCACCTAGAACTATTAATACATGCACGGATGCCCAGGATGTGTTGATTTAGTGCATAAAAGATCCTTTCTGTATTTACAGTGTATTCCTTCACTTAAAAGACTTGATTAGTGTTGGTGCCGTGGCTCACACCTGTATCCTTAGCACTTTGGAAGGCTGAGATGGGTGTATCACCTGAGCTCATGAATTCGAGACCAGCCTGAGCAAGAGTGAGACTCTGTCTCTAAAAAATAGCCAAGTGTGGTGGGCACCTGCAGTCCCAGCTATTCAGGAGGCTGAGGCAAAGGGATCGCTAGAGCCTAAGGGTTTGAGGTTGCTGCGAGCTATGATGCCATGGCATTCTACTGAGTGCTACAAAGTGAAACTCTGTTTGAAAAAAAAAAATTTTGATTATATGACCAAGCTAAAATCTGGTCTTATGTCTTATGTCCCCAACTAGCTTTGAGTTCTTTAATTGTAGGTGCTGGGTTCCAATTTCTTTACATTCCTTGTGGCATCTGACATAATAGTTAGCTCACATTAAGTACTCAGTAAGCCGTTTTTATCTTGTTCAGGAGTAGGGATATATATGAATGCAAAAGAGCCAAAGGAATAACCTAAAACTACATGTTTATTATAGTGGCCTCAACAGAGCATGGATGAGAGCTAGACTTTGTTAATTAGAGTAGTGGTCTCTGAGGGGGAGTACACATTTCCCCAACAAGATCCACTGGGTCTAAGAAGAAAACTTTAGAACTTCTATATCTTTGGTTTTCTTTTTCTTTTTTTTGTTTGGGACAGTCTTACTCTGTTGCCCTCGGTAGAGTGCTGTGGCATCATAGCTCACAGCAACCTCAAACTCCTGGGTTTGAGAAATCCTTTTCCCTCAGCCTGCCAAGTAGCTGGGACTATAGGCATGCACCACCAGGCCCTGCTAGTTTTTCTATTTTTAGTAGAGATGGGTTCTCATTCTTGCTTAGGCTGGTCTCGAACTCCTGAGCTCAAGTGATCGACCTGCCTCAGCCTCCTAGAATGCTAGTATTACAGGCATGACCCACCATGCCCAGCCTGGTTTTCTTTTAATTTAAAAATAACTAGGCTTTATTGAGTTCTATGTTGATGGCCATGGGCCCCTCTTTTGATCTATATGGCACATATGAGGGAGATCAGAGTCACTGTCACTGGCTTACTTTCATTTGATGTATTGAAAATAATCTTGAGCTGTTTGCATATACCTATAGATTTATGAATTTTATTATCTAGGTTAATCCTTACAACATGGACACATGGCTTAAAAATTCTTTCAGAGAAACAGAAAGTGAAATTATTGCTAACGATGTAAGCACAAGTGAATGGCTAGAAAATGGCATAAGTAACCCTTCTCCCAGGCTAGTATGTCATCTGTGAGTAAGTTAGCCAGATGATGACAGAAAAACAATTACAGTCTAACCAGATCTGATGAAAACATGTCAATAAGTTTTGAAATAGTCAAGAAGATGATCTAAAATGTGGATTGCACCCATTGTCATTATTGTATTAACCTAATCCATATAGATAATATGTCCTAAGGAGTTAACCTAATTGTGTTTGCAAGAGGGATTAATGACCTCTGAAGATATTTTATTTCATTTTGTAATTCCCATTTTGTAATTCCCTTTTGAAATTTCCATTTCTGTATTTGTGAAAAATCTTTCTAATGATCTGTTAATCTCTACATAAATGGTATATATGCTGAAAAATATTTTACTGAAAGTAGTGCACATCCTTTGTGTCAGAGCACCATGCAAATGAGAATGTGGGTTGTTCTTGATGGGCTGGTTAGCATTGTCAGGCCACACGGCTCTCACATGGTCAGCTGACTGCAGAGCCATCTCAGGAATGTAAATTATTAGTCACCATGGTAATGGCACGGTTGGGAGGGATGGGTCACTAACAATAAATCATCACTATTGAGTTAGAAATTAACTCAGGGCACATGTCCTTCTGAGGTCAGGTTCTTTTGCTTATAGAAAAAGGCAACACTTAAATGCAGCAGATTTTTAAAAATATATATCATAGGCATTACATGAGCATATGGGTTGTTATACATTTGGAAGTAAATGACAATTAAACTTAGGAGTTTACTCTTTGTCAAGCTTTTTGTTATTTATTTTAACCTCACAGGACTCCCGTAAGGGAGAGATCATCCTCATTGTATGACAAGGAAAGATAAAATCACAGAACTTAAGTGCTTTGCCCAAGCTCACATATTTAGTAAATGGGGAACGAGGGTACAAATTTAGATAATTGGTATCAGCCAACATTTTGCTGTTAGTGTCCAAAGGCAAAGAATACATATGCATTGTCTCAAGTCACCTAATGCGGTAAGTCTTCACTTAATGTCATGGGAAGTTTCTTAGAAACTGTGACTTTAAGAGAAATGACATAGGAAAATACAAATCTTACCATAGGATAATGGATATAAACAAGAGTTCACTTCCTCTAGCATGTTTCTCATCACAGAAACATCATCAAACTTTTTTGGTTTTTTTTTGGAGACAGAGTCTTACTCTGTCGCCTTGGGTAGAGTGCCATGGCTTCATAATTCACAGTATCCTCAAACTCTTGGGTTCAAGTAATCTTCTTGTCTCAGCCTCCCGAGTAGCTGGGACTACAGGTACCCACCACAATGCCTGACTAATTTTTCTATTTTTAGTAGACACAGGGTCTTGCTCTTGCTTAGGCAGGTTTTGAACTCCTGAGCTCAAGCAATCTACCTTCCTGGGCCTCCCAGAGCGCACCCAGCCCAAACTTCTAAATAGAAATCAAAACATTCCCCTCCAACACTTCTAATACTAAACACTAAAATGCATATGAGCTATACATTTCAGAAAGATGAATAAAAACAAGATATTTACCTGCTAATCCCAGCTCAGCATCTTGGGTGGCCGTAGCCCATCTTAGCAGCTCAGGGCACTTGACAAGAGCCAGTTTTGGCCAGGACACCATCCTCTCTCAGGGCACACTTGTACGCATACACCTACTCACACTGGGACAGCTTAGACTCTTCATGTGCACAACTCTGGGATGTGGGAGGAAACTGGACCACCTGGAGAAAACCTTGGAGATACGGAAAGAACATGACAACTACACACAAACAGTGGCCACAGCCGGAATCAATTTTTCTACATATCAACGAAAGGATATTGAATGAAAGACCTGTCATCCCGAGGTATTTACAGTTTACAAGACCTGAAAGGCTGTGCACCAGCAGACTCCATGCATCGAGAGGAAAAGCAGAATATTCAGTGTGAGGCCTGGGGTTGGAATGCTTTTTTCATTTATCTGTGTTAGGTGGCGAAAGAGAAGCCAATTTCGGCTGTGCTTATTGATGTTGTATCATCTTACGTCGCTTCTCAAATGAAAGTTTTGCATTTTTATACAAGTACAAGGTCCCTCCGTGGAGCTTTGCCAACCGTTTTTGTTAAGGTGTTCTGCGGAGCATCTGACATTGACCTAAAATATCATAAATGTGTGTCTCTCCCTGTTAACAGGACCATTGCCAACTATTTGGTGTGGAGAATGGTTTATTCCAGAATTCCAAACCTCAGCAGGCGCTTTCAGTATAGGTGGCTGGAATTCTCACGGGTAAGCTTAAGAAGGTTGCAATGTTACATCACTGGATAACTTTATGTGCTGGAATAGTCCATTAACTGATCCAATAAAAATCATCTCGAGGGATTGGATGGGTGTGTGGGGGGTGTTCAGGTCCAGCCCTACTTTATTTTTTGCTCTGTTTCTTTTGATTTAGGTATAACTTACAAACAATAAAGTACACTCAAATACTACTTTGGGGCTATATAAAGATACTTTGGACAATATTTTTCCATCAACTTACGGTTAAGTGAATGGCAACTCTTACAAGCAATGATTTCATTTAACAAACATTTTAGTTATTAGAAGGACTAGTAAGTGCAGGAATTGTGAATGGGTTATTACTCTTAAAGATGAATGCAATCATTTGGATACACTTTGAACCTTTAATGTCACTAGAATATAATGTCACTTTATAGAGAACAACATAAACCCACCATATATACTGTATTTAGGTCATACCAAAGTGTTAAGATACAAAACAAGTTGATTTTATGGGTGCATGTGTATTTTTAACTCCTGTGGATCACATAAAACATTATATCCAGCTGCTTGCCACCCCCACTGTGCAGAGAATGGGAGAGAGGTGTAAGGAGTACTGTGTGAAAATTTGAGGTTAGGTATGAGGAGATGTTTCTTGAACATAAAAGTGCTAAATATAATTTTGAATCGCCAAAGAAGGTTGTAGAATCTCTTTCTTTAGAGCTTTTAAAAATAGATTTATCCCTTACCTCTCAGAGGGGTTATATTACCAGAAAGTAGAGGCAGTACTTAAGCCTTAATCCCATTCATCCTACTCCAACAACGTGGGTCTAACCTTATGCAAGGGGCACTTGTGGCTGCCATTCTCAGTGTCTCCCTTCCTTATTGCCTGTATGCGCCCCCAACTTCCAAGGGCAGCTTAAATTGTATTTATTTCTCTGCTTTCATTCCTAAGAGTAAACCTTTGAGGCTTCCAGGTCCTGCTTGGGAACCTCCTTGCTTGTTTGTAAATGTTTTCTTATAATAGTGGAATTGGGACAGAAGGGGAAAGCGTCCCCAGCTTCCCCCCAAACTACGGCCTTTACATCTGTATTTTAGTGGTTTACTGGTAGGTTCTTTGCTATGACGCAATGTCAATATTCTCCCTGGGTTGTCCCTGGTGGGCCACGTTCTCTTGGTCTGCTTTGTTGAATGTACTGCCCGGATCAAGGAAGGCTTTATTAGGAACTTTGGTCAAATTTATTAGTAGAACTTTAGTTCTCAGTAGATAATAAATACTATCTGGATACTTGATCAGCATCTTCTTGTGTCTCTGCAGACCACAGAAAAGCTCTCACACTGTCCAGATCCTTAGTTTACTGGGGAAAATTGGAAGAAGAGAAAAAATACATTATTTTTCACTGTTAAAACATTTTCGTTTAGTTTTAAAAATAACTTGTGACAGGGGGCGCCTGCGGCTCAAAGGAGTAAGGTGCCGGCCCCATATGGCAGAGGTGGCAGGTTCAAACCCGGCCCGGTCAAAAACTGCAAAAAACCCCAAACAAACCAAAACCCCCCCAAAAAACCAAACTTGTGACAGGTAGGATTTTTTTTTTTTCATCTGATTTCGCCTTTGCCCCTACTACCTGACACATGTATATGGGTGTGCAGTGTTTTATAGACTGTTTTCTTCAGGTTGTTTGAATTATTTTCAGCTACAGGTTTTATTCCAGTGAAGTTCAATCTGGATCCATTATCTCTCACAGGTAATCCAGGGGACCACAACGTTGCTGCCCCAATGGGACAAGTGTGTAAACTTCATTGAAAGTGCCCTCCCTTATGTTGTTGGAAAAATGTTTGTGGATGTGCACTTCCAGGAAGATAAGAAGGAGATGGTAAGTGGTGCTTCCCAGCTGCTAAAATACAATAGTCATCCAGACAGATCTGACGAGGGTAAATTCAGCAGGCCAATGTCAGCCTTCTAGCTAGTGGGAGTCTGCTGGTGTTTGCGTTATATTCTTTCAATTTGTCAGCAAAATAGGAAGCATTCTTTGGCACAAAGGATGAAGACACTTACACAGGTTATGTGTGTAGGGGACTGAGGAGCTCTGGTTGAGTCCTCCTGAGCAAACCTTGGATCCATCTCTATTATCATAAAGCAGGAAGAAGTGGTTGAAAATTACTAATCAAATGATCAGCAGTAAAAGGAGGGATGTGGAAAACAGCAGATGATATGTCTCCAACTTGTTCTTTCAAAACCACAGACCTTAAGCAAGTCCTTGTCTCTGTCATCAATTGACCTTTGGAATCTAGAGAATCTTTACTATATAACCTTTTGGCCTGGATTGTCATACAGCATGAGCTCATTCGCTCCTGGGGACCAGTTTTCTGGCTTCCTGAATGTACACAGCTCACCTACTGTTCTGGTGACTCTCCAGGTCCCTTTAGGCAGAAAACAAGTTTATGCTAAAGGTCAGGGTATGCAGAGAACAAACTTAAGAATATTTTAGTATGGGGGATCAGGGCACAATTTTCCCTACAAGGAAGAAAGGTCATCAAATGAGAGTAAAAATGAATGAGCAGATATTGAAGGTCGGAGGGGACAGAAGGTGTGAAGGTTGTCCACAGGAGTGGGAGAGTGAATAAACTGAGGAAAAGTAGTATGGATGCTTGAAGGCAGGTCCAGGTCTAGGTGAGGTTCTGGGTCATGAATTTAAAGAGAGACTCATCACCATGGCAACATAGTCGCCATCCGTTTCAACTGTATTAAAAGAGGGTGTATTTTTTTTCTTCCAGTTTTATTGAGATACATTTAACAAATTATATATATTCGAGATATACAAAATGGTGATTTGATATGTTTGATATACAAGGTGAAATCATTACCCCAATCAAATAAACACATCCATCACCACATTTATTTACCATTTTGTATATGTGTGTGGTGAGCACACTTGAGTTCTACTCTCTTGGCAAATTCAAGTGCACAATACATTATTAATAACTATGGTCACCATGCTGTATATTTGATCCCCATATCTTATTCATCTGGTTACTGAATGTTTCTACCCTTTGACCAACATCTTTTCATTCCTTTACTACCAGCCCCTGGCAACTACTGTTCTGATCTCTGCTTCAATAAGTTCAACATTTTTTAGATTCCACATATAAGTGACATCAGGCAGTATTTGTCTTTCTGTGTCTGGCTTATTTCACTTAACCTAATGTTCTCTCTCTGCATATTGGCTCACAGTGACAGGTGGCTGGACTCTCTTTGTCTGGTAACAGTTTTCAAAGGAAAACTAAATAGTTGGGTGTGGGGCAGCCTGGAGGCCCTCACACAGGGTGTTTCACAGCCCTTTTGAACCAATCTGAATCACAGAAATTCTCAGTGATTGAAAACTGGAGCAGTGACTTGTACTCATGCAATAGGTTTTGGTAAAGGAAAGATTGCTGTCTAAGTCAACTGGCCTGGATTGCTCCCATGAATAATCACCAGGGCTTGTTTTTGTTTTTCTTTTTCCCCCAGTAACTGTTTACAAACTAAACAGTTGCTGCTCAATAGATGGTCCCTGGACCAGAGCAGCATTGTTCGTTCGTTGGGAGCTTCTCCTGAGTCTGTTAGGAGAACTCCAGGGTCCTACCCCCAAATCAAATCAAGTTCAAAAGATCCTAGCTAAAATGCAATGAGATTCTGCATTTTAACAAGAAGATTCTTTTTTGATTTCAGGTACAAATTAAAATTTGAGAAGTGCCCGAAGTTCTGGCCATATTCATTTGCTTAACAAACTTTTTTTGGTAAATAAACAATGGCAGCCTTTCTTGGAGTTAGATTCTTTGGAATTTGCCCCTTTGGGGAATCTTTCTGTTTTTCTTTTTCTTTGGACCATAGCTAATAATACAGAATGTTTTTCAAATAAATCAACGGTTCCAGGTGGTTCTTGGATGGGATCCCTGTAACAAGGCTATAAAAAACCAGATACTTCTCTTGTAAGTTTCCAACTTAAGTATTCCCTCAGGCAAATAATTTCGGCAAGAGGGAGGCAAATAACTTTATGTCAAAGAAATGAGTGTCTGTGTAACTACCACACAACCCCCATATACAGCAAAATAGGGGAGAAACTGCCAAGATCAACTTTATTTTAGAATGTCGCACCCTGACACATGAAAAAGGGACTTTCACACCCAAACTGAGAAAAACAAATTTAATCCACATACTTTTCATATTAGTCAAAATTCTTCTACTGCCAAAAAAAGAAAATCCGGCTATCATTTTTGAAACATTCCCTTATCTTTTAATTGTTTTTCTATCATTCCCAGAGGTTATAATATTACCACTATGATTATCTGATAAATTCTCCACCCATCTATGCTAACCAAGAAAATGCACAATGAGAATCTTGTTTTGGAATAAGACATCAATGCCTCAGTGGAATTGTTACCAAGAGAACTTTCAGATTCAAATATAAATCTTCAACTTGACAGAAACTTTTCCAAAATATCAAAAAAAACCCCAGTAAAAACACATTAATATAGAAAAGTGTACTTCTAGATTTATGGTATTACAAAGCAAACCCCAGCACAGGATAATCATGTACTCATACATAATGCCAACCATTTGGTATTATCATGTAATACTACCTGATACCAACCATTTGAACAATCAGGACTCATAGACTATAATGTCTTTTCATTTAAAGGCAGTGTTTACTAACCACCTGCACTCAATGATATCTGATTGACTACGTGGATCATTATCAGCTAATCATGCCTGGATATTTTGGTTCATGACATTTGTAATACATAATTCATCAAAAAGAAAATGCACTCCAACCCTGGCTAAATCCAAATTTCTCATACAAAATATATCCTCTCAACAGCAAAAAAAAAGAAAAAAACAAAAACAAAAAACCCGATTTAAAAATGGGCAAAACCCCTGAATAGACATTTTTCCAAAGAAGACACACAAATAGGCTGCAGGTGTATGAAAAGATGCTAAGTATAACTAATCATCAGGGAAATGCAAATCAAAACCACCATGATAGACCATTTGGCACCTGTTTGGATGGCTATTCTCAAAAAATCAAAAGATAACAATGTTGGTGAGGGTGTGAAAAAAGAATGTTTTTATACCTTGTTGGTAGGAATGTAACCTGCTACGGCCATTATGAAAAACAGTATGAGGCCAGGGCACTGTGGCTCATGCCTGTAATCCCAGCACTCCAGGAGACAGAGGTGGGTAAATTGCTTGAGCTCAGGAGTTCAGAGACCAGCCTGAGCAAGAGCAAGACCTCGTTTCTAAATAAAACAGCCGGGCATTGTGGTAGGTACCTGATGTCCCAGCTACTCGGGAGGCTAAGGTAAGAGGATCACTTGAGCTCAAGAGTTTCAGGTTGCTATGAGCTATGACAGCACATGCCCTACCCAGGGCAACTGAATGAGACTCTCAAAAAAAAAAAAAAAAAAAAAAAAAAGAAAAAAACCAGTAAAAATGGTTTATAGGTATGATTTATAGGTATGGTTTACCTATATGTTTATAAGTAAAATTATCTAGATACCATTTTTCAAAGGAAAAACAAATAGTTTGGGAAGGAAGACCCTAGAGGTCCGCACACAGGATGTTTCATAGTCCCTTTAAACCAATCTGAATCACAGAAATTTTCAAAGATCTGAAAATTGAAGTAGTGACTTGTACTAATACAACAGGTTTTAATAAAGAAAATATTGCTATTCAACGCAACTGGACTCAGCCCACTCCTATGAATAAACACCAGGGCTTTTTTTTTTTTGTAGTAAAAGATTTTATTTTATTATTTTTTTTTTTTTTGAGATAGTGTCAAGCTGTCGCCCTGGGTAGAGTTCTATGGCATCACAGCTCACAGCAACCTCCAACTCTTGGGCTTAAGCGATTCTCTTGCCTCAGCCTCCCAAGTAGCTGGGACTACAGGTACCTGCCACCCGGCTATTTTTTGGTTGTAGTTGTCATCGTTGTTTGGCAGGTCCAGGCTGAGTTCAAACCAGCCAGCTCCGGTGTATGTGGCTGGTGCCCTAGCCTCTTGAGCTATAGGCGCTGAGCCAATAAAAAATTTTAAATACAATTACCACACAATACAGCCATCCCACCATTGGGTATATATTCCAAGGAAATAAAGTCAGTATCTTGAAGAAATATTGGTACCCCTATGTTCATTGCAGCAATATTAATAGCCAAGGTATGGACTCAACTGAAATGTCCATTGATAGATGAACAAACAAAGTGTGATGTGTGTATATATACACGTGTACACACACACAATAGAATATCATGCAGCCATAGAAAGGAAAGAAATCCTGCCTTTTGCAACAACATATTACATTTTTTTCTGCAGTTTTGGCTGGGGCTGGGCTTGAACCTGCCACCCCCCCCATATATGGGGCTGGTACCCTATTCCTCAAGGCACAGGTGCCACCCAACATGTTACATTTCTAATTCAAAGTTAATTTCCTAAAGCAATTCTCCTAAACGGCTCAAGATAGGCATCTTTAGGGTGGGAGTTAAATTTACAAAACAATAAGAATGGGAAAAAAATCCCCAAGAGCTGGAGGTTGCTGTGAACTGTGATACCACAGCACTCTACCAAGGGTGACAAAGTGAGACTCTGTCTCTTAAAAAAAAAAAGAATGGAAAAAATGAGGTGAGGATCACGTAGGACCTAAACTGACCAGACTAGCCGTGACCAGACAAGCTGTGTCACCTGGGCCACAGCCTAACTCCATCTTATTTTCACTACATGCGCTCTTAGTACCTGGGTTTTTTGAAGGGGCACCTGCCTGCTTCTGCTCAGCATCTGTTTTCAGAGCCTCTGGATGGCAACTGCCTCTGGATTCAGCTATATCTTATCTCCAACTCACTATTTTCAGGAACTATATGCAGGATTATAGTCTTAGGGGTGTGAGATAGATTTCTGGTTTTTACTTTTTATTTCCCCCCCCCACTTCCCCTTTCCTTTCCTCCCTTCCTCCCTCCCTCCCTCCTTCCTCTCCTTTCCTTCCCTCCTTTAGTCTACAGAACCAAAAATCATAACCTTGTCTGTCAGAAGACTTCTTTAAATTTTTATCTTATTTAGGTAGGGATCGTGTATAATTTGAAAATACAGCAGATTCGTTAAGCATCTAACAGGTTACTTTCACAGAAAGTTGTGTGAATGTGGGACTTTCCCTGAGAACTGACCGTGTATCATCATCATAAATAGAGACGATGCTCACATCCCACTGTGACAAGCACTAATCTCTATACTCATGACTTAAACCAAGAGAGAGAGGATTAAGTGTGCGCAGAGAGGACAGCTAAAGTTACTGCTTGGTATTTGTCTCTTCCATTTCATTTGTATTATTAAGGATAATTTATATCTGTAATGTATAAATAAATGCCCCAGATAAACACCCACCTCCATGGAGGGCAGGTGAAGATCCCAGCAAGGCCAGGAAGGGAAGGATTGTCACCATGGGCCTAATGTGATTATAATGATTGAGAGATGACTTTTTTTTTTTTTTTAGTTTTTGGCCGAGGCAGGGCTTGAACCCGCCACCTCTGGCATATGGGACCAGTGCCCTACCCTTTTGAGCCACAGGTGCTGCCCCTGAGAGATGACGTTTTAATTTTATTTATATAGTTATTTATTTGCTTTTTGAGACAGAGTCTCACTCTGTTGCCCTGAGGTTGAGTGCTGTGGTGTCACAACTCACAGCACCCTCAAACTCTTGGGCTCAAGTGATTCTCTTATCTCAGCCTTCTGAGTAGCCAGGACTACAGGCACCTGCCATGACACCTGGCTAGTTTTTCTATATTTGGTAGAGATAGGATCTCACTGTTGCTCAGGCTGGTCTTGAATTCTTGAGCTCAGGCTATCGATCTAGAATGCTAGGATTACAGGTGTGAGCCACTGTGCTTGGTAGGTATAACATTTTAAAATCTAGAAATGATAACAATAGTAGAGGCTAAGTTTGAGCCTTAACTAGGTGTCCAGCACCCTTCCCAAGTGCTTTCAATGTGAGTGAACTCCTTTAATCCTCACAATGACTGAATCTGTTCCTGCTATTAGTGTCCCCATTTTCCAGATGAACAAACTGAAGCCCAGAGAGTTTAAGCAAATCCCCTGAGGTCAGATAGCTTAGAAATGGTAGAATCCAAACTCAGACAATCTAGTTGCAAGCCAGGGTTCCATTCCTTTGCTTCCTTCTTTCTGAAAATCACTTAAATCTTCCCTAATATTATGACTAGAGTAAGGAGACAAGAGCTGTCTTAGTGCCTTGTCCTCTAATTGATTCATCTTTATTAGGAAATTATTTATTCTCATATTAGATCTTTAAAAAAGGTACACATTCCCTATTAGCATTTTAGAAGTAGGAAACAGTTGGAATAGGTTTTGCTTCTAGCATTTCAGTATTTTAAAGATGAATATAGTGAAAACTTAATTCAAATCCAACCAGCTGACATTGCAATTTTGTACTCATATAATTCTCAGGTGAAGGAGGGATACGCTTAAGAAGCAAGCAATCAGAAATTTAATCTAAGAACCATTTTCCAGGTATATCTTCGGCTCAGCCTACACACCGAGCTCAATTTCCAGTATTTTATACATATGTCATACTAAGGAGTGATCCTTGATGTTTGGGATGGTGACCCAAAGGCTCTATAAAATTTCTCTTCAAGAACTTTTTTTTAATGTTTACCATTCTCCAGTTACTAAGGCAAAAATGTGAATATATACATCAAAGAACACTTTTTCTGTTATGTTAATGAAAGAAATGGTCTTTTTTGCTTTAACTATAGTTTCTAGAACATTCAGTAAAGTTAGAGTTCCCATTCGAGCATCTTGGCTGAGGTGAGTTCTTCCGTACACACTGTCTCTTGCTTTATTTCATTGTATACAGTAAGTCTTCCAACTGGTTTTATTCATAGATCTCAACTCTGCCAATAAGCAGTGTTTGCTGTACCCTCAAATTTTCTGTGTTTTTCTTATGGGGTAAATGCTGTTAACGAAAACAATTATTTTGACATTTGTTAATATAGTAAGGCAGACCTTGTTCAGGACTATCGTAATAGGCGTCAAGTCGATTGCAATAGGGGAGAAAATCTGGGCTCAACTCCAAACACAGCAAAGACAGCTGGAGATGTCTAGCCTATGAGCAGAACAAGGGGATCATGGCTAAAAAAGTACTCAGAGGAGACATCACCGAGTAGGGAAATTCTTACTAAATCAACATAACAGGGCCCTTGTTGAAGGCAGGACAGGGTGGTCAGACATCCAGGTGGGTTCTCTCTGACATGACTTAGCAGGATTTTTTTCGAACTGGACTAGGCAGGCTTGGCAAGAACAGGATGGGGGCAGGGGGCAGAGAGCAGGGGAAGGTCAAGGCCCAGTTGAGAAGAAGGCTGAGAGCGGTGGTTCTCAACCTTCCTAATGCCACGGCCCTTTAATGCGGTTCCTGTGGGTTGCAACCCACAGGTTGAGAACCACTGGCTTAGAGGAACCTGACTCAACTTTGGTCAGCCTTCGCATCAAAGCTAAAGTTACCGGCCTCATTATATATTAAAACATTCTATATGCAGGGCAGTAGAAGGAGTAGGGCTCAAAGGAGTAGGGTGCTGGCCCCATATACTGGAGGTGGTGGGTTCAAACCCGGTCCTGGCCAAAAACGGCAAACAAAAACAAAACAACAAAACAAAATCAAACAAACAAAAGAAAACATTCTATATGGAAAAGGTTAGTCTCGTTAAAGCAGAACAAATCTTATATTAGACTTCATATTTAGATTTCATTAAATGAAGAACTAACACTTTATTTGCCATATGAAAGAATTCACAAATTTCTCCTGCACTTTAGCACATTATTCTTTTTTCATTTTCCTTTAAAGACATTGTTTGTGTCCCCAAGTAATGCCACAGATGACCTACAGCATCTTCCCTTTTTCTGAGCTGCTCTCTGCAAGAGCAATTCCAGTAGTAATTCTTTATCCTAAGAACAGCATTTTCCTCCCACCCCATACTGCTGCAGCTGGTGTCAAAGACTTAAATACCCACGTGGGTCCAATTGCAGTGGTGGAGTTCGAACTTGCCACCTCTGTACACTAGGAGTTCACCTCATTAGTGAGCCAAGATAATTGAATTGATGTACTGTCATTTATATTCTTTAAGTTCTCCAATTCCCCCTCTCATTGTTCCTCTCAGTGGTTGAGTCAATGAGATGTAACTACAACGTCGATGGCAGAAGTCACATGAAAGTCAGTGTCATGTATTATAGCATTGCCCTTAGACTGAGGGGCTTTTCCTTCCTTGTGAATGCAGCCACTCAAGAGGGTTGCTTTCAGTAAGGCCATTGTACAGATAAAGATAAACGTCCTCTCAATGCACGTTGTGCACAGAAGGGATGTTCTCTCTGGCTACCAAGTGTGCCTGTTTCTGTTCGTCTAGTAAACGTTGTTGGCTGTTCTTATCAAGATCACTTTCCAGAGAGCCTTGGTTTGAGAACTTTCTGAACAAAGGCAGACCACAATGATTTGGGTTTTTAAGGATTTGATAATATAGTTACAAAACATTGACCTTATGTAGAAATCACATCCAATTTTCTGCAATGTTGCATTGGCATTTCATAGCCCAGCTCTGCTCTTACCAATTAAGGCAAATTAGTTAACCTCTTTGAGCCTGTTTTCCTGCCTCTAAATGGTGCCCAAGTTTCAGTTGCTACAGTAATGCTGGGTAACAATCAATCACAAAGCCTTGCTGGCATTTGATAATATGCAGTTATTCCTGATGCATCTGGAGTCAGTGGTGGGCCTGTAGGCAGCTCGGCTGATTTTGGCTGTGTTGGCTTGAACGTCTGGGGCTTGGCCCATCTAGGTTGGCTTTGGCAGAATGATTGGGATGACTCGGCTCTGCTCCACGTGTCTGACTTCCTTCAGCCGGCTGGCTTGGGCACGTTCTCATGGTGATGGCAGAAGCACGAGTGAGCAAGAAACACATGAGACCTCCCGAAGCCCAGGCTCAGAATTTGCATAATGTCATGTCTGCACTCTGTTGGTCAAAGCAAGTCCTAAAGCTGGATTTAGAGAAGGGAAATAGACTCTGCGCTCTCAATGAGAGAACCTGCCAAGCCATATAGCAAAGGGAGCAGATACAGGAAGGGCTGTGGAATTAGTGTATTGCAGATAGGGATAAAAATAGTATCTACTTCTTTAGTTTGTGATAGGGTTTAAGCGAGATAATCCATAGAGAAGGTTTTGCATAATACCTGGTGTGCAGTCAATGCCCAGTGAATGTCAGGTACTGTGTGCCACGTCTAACATTAAAGATAAAGATAAAACTCACTACATCAAAGTCCTGGCATAGGTTCTGGCAACTCTTACATGGCAATTGCCTCTGTCTAATTTATCTTAGAACGAGTAAGAGTGAGGGTAGTGTCCGGGGGGGTTTTGCCCAGTGTAGTAACTTTCAGTTGGGATAAAGATGCTTTTAATGCTAGTGCTGTGGCCACATTGCAGAACCTGCCCTAGCATTTAACGTGAAGTCTGGTTCATAGGCCAGTCTCGTGAAATTACTCAAGGAGCTAAATATACTTTCTCTAACAGGTCCAGGTTTTGTAACTCCCTACAGGCTAAATCTTGTTGCAACAAATATTATCGGACCCAATCTTGACAGCTCATTTACACAACCTTTGGTCAAATGATATCCAGCAAAACAAGTAATTTAGACAGCTCATTGGGAATTCTGTTAAAAGAATTTGGCCTTTGCAAAACCAGCCACTGCTCTCCAGAGATGGAGACGACAAAGAGAGATGGGCCAAATGTGTCATTGTCATGGCAGCACACTCCAGGATAGGGCCAAGACTAAGTGTCCACACTTCTTTTATCTTTATGTCAGCCACAGTCTTGCCAAGCAGATCTGATTAGACCTGTGAAATGCGAAGACCCTGTACTGAAAATTCATTTACTGAACAAAAGCATTTATGCTTTCTGATAAACCGGAAGGTTGAAAGTGACTAGATAGAGTTAATTGCAGACGGGAGCTTATTCATAGTGAACCATTATGAGATTGGTTGCCTTATAAATATTCTGGTTTCTGATCCATTCCCTCTCAGAGGGGGAAAGTGGGCAACAGGGAAAGATGAATTATAAAATTATTAATAGAACGCAGCTTTATATGTTCATATCCAGTAACTCTGATTTGACTCATGATCCCCTCCAGAGTCTTGTGGATATATGCCTTTTGATAAAGGGACATGCTAAACTCCTCCTGTACCACCAGACTAGCGTGACTTGGGCCCAGATAATTTAATATTCTTTTTTTCCTTTGGCCAACGTATTTAATAGCTATGCAAGTTTGCTAATCCTGACAAACTGGTATGATTTATTAGTTCACTTGGCTGCCAGAAACCTCAGCATTTTCTAACTATACTTAATTTTCCTGGCTTAACTACTTCTTCCACCCCCATAGAGGTCACTTTTTTTACTTCTTATTTCAATGCCATTATTATATTTTTATCAGGAGCCAATCCAAACTCATTTCTATAAATGGTTATAGTATAAATAACAAACCAATGAATCTTTAATATTTATTAGTACATTGACTCATTTAATGTCTATATTTCTAATAAAGTGACAGTTTCCAGAAAGACGTTTTAGGAGCCCCTCTGAGATTGCAGCCTATTTCTTCAGGGTTAACCACATACATTATTAATAATAATTTCCATTTCTCACATTCACTAATCAAGTGATTACAACTCAAGGAAACTTATCCTGCTCTGGACTAATGGGAAGACTGGAAACATTTTAAACTCATATTTTATTAAGATATTATGACTTTGAGGTATATTAAAGAGAAAATCCTATTCAACATTATGTCTTCTAGTTAAGAATTTTATTAATACTGCATTAATTGAAGGTTGATGCTCACGATCAACCTTGATGATTTTTTTTACTTTATTTTCTTTTTCAGAACTCTTATTAGCTTATTATAATTTCTACCAGATGTGCAATGTATGTATTTTAAACTGTTTTTAGCCATTTTTTCCATGCATATAAACATAACAGTCTCAGAATGGACTAGGCTAACTTCCTGAGTCTTTGATATCTATTCAAGTTTCTATTTGGTTGTAGACTACAACCATTTCAGAGCCGTTTGCTGTGAATCTTGCCCTCTAATATAAAGATGGATTTGTTACTCTCTGATAAATTTCATAGATGAACGTAGGCTTTGAATTACTAAATCTGAATAGGTCCCCCTTTTCAAAAATGACTTCACCGCAAACAGTTACCACATGCTTTTTTTTCCTTTTTAAACTTCCATATTATTAAATCTCCTGGTCATATTTGAACAACCATAAATTATCTTTGAGTGAATTTGATAATATTTTCTCTTTGTACTGCTGGAATAATTGTTAGGCTTTGACATATATGAAAGCTATTTGATTCAATTTCAATTCATTGGTAGGTACCCACTAAAGATTTTAAGAAGCATAAATTGATCAACATGTGTTTACTAAGCATTTGCTACTTGTCAGTGTAAGGGATCAGCGTGAGATTTGAGATCATATCGCGTGAGGTATGAAACTGTAAAACTGAAAGTATAAGATATGAAATCATACATAAAACTAACACAAGTTTAAATTTGCTGAACACTTTTGGGTTTGCTTACATGTTTATGATCTCATTTGATCTAAGTCAGTTCCTGTTCTCCAAGTTTATGGATATTGTTGGAGAGATCAGGTAAATATAAATGGAGAGACAATTAAACACACACCTGTTTTTCTGATTCTGAGTCTCACGGGAACTCAGAGAAGGTACTGAAATTGGGGGTTTAAATGGTTGAGATCAGTGAGTGTGAAGTAGGATTGGATTTGGTCTTGTAAGACTTCTTTATTGCCAGAAACAAAGCTTTAGAAGGAAATTACAAGTGACAACGGGGCAAACTGAGTTTTTCTCAGTGTTGTTCTATGCCTCTTCAAAGGAATTCGAATCATCATGGACCATTTATACAAAATACAAAATTTCTAGGTCCATGTGTTGGGAGAAAAGGTAAGAAGACCAGGAAAGGGGCGAAGAGGAGACGATTTTTAATCTGCTGAGATCGAAGTATCCATGTACAAAATCTTGGGGTATAAAGAATGACAAAGGAAGGACCCACTTTTAAATAACACTGGTTGAGGAAAAGAATGACTGACCACAGCATGACTAGATGAATCGTATTTTTACAGTGTGGATCTGTAAAATCTGAAATAAATAGATGCTTAAGAAACTGTTGCTTTGGCTGGAGGCCCCTTGCCCTGAATGTGGCAGATTTTACCTTGATAACATTTGAGTTAATTTTTATATGTTACATTTTGATCTTTGACTCTACATAAGGATCTTCCATGGATAACGGAACCTTAGGTCATCTACTTTAAGTGATCTCTATTCATGTTATGCTGGCTGATTGGGTCGTTAGGTCAAGGTTTGCCAAAAAAAAAAAAAAACTATTTCTTTTTTTTTTCTTATTTTAAAATTATAGCAGGCTTTTGCTGCCTCAGGGAACATGACTTGACTGAATGCAATGTTATTATGTGATGCTGTAGAGTAGTCTAAAGATAAAAATCAGAAGTGTTCAGTGATTTATCTTCCTAGTTCCAGCATGCTAAAATCATTATTTCCCTTATTTGCATTGACATGTCAACCAATGCCATTAATCACCTTCAAAGAGTTCCCTTGTTCTTGAATTCTGCTGGGGTAGTTCAGCACCATTTCACAGAAAATGTTATATAATAAATCTGTAAAGTCTGCCAAAAAAATTGAGAACCTGAGATGGGAACTAGGGAGGGGAGTGTTGGCGCCTTAGAGGACAAGGGCAAAGGCCAACTGAGGCTCATGGGAAAACAAAAAGCAAAGTGATTTACTTGTGTTTTGACACATAGGAGAGGGCTGCAAGGAAAGTGAGTTATCAAAGGGTGTTTGGGGGGAAGACAGAGTGGGTGAGGTAGTGATGGGGCAGGGGAAGGAAAGCCAGAGGAAGAAGGAGGCTGTATATGAGTGAACTATTTGTCATTCTTCATCCCAGCAAGGGGCTGACATTTCTTTTTGCCTCTTTATTTCCATTTAGAATGCTAATCAGCAGGTGTTAGACAAAGAACTTTGAAAACCTATCAAAAATGCTTACAACTCCAGTGAATTTGACAGCCATTTTCATGCCTAGGAATGGCCAGGGAGGGTCCTATGAAACCAAGCTGTTTAGAGAGAAGTATCTGGCAACACTCAGCCTCTTTTTAATAATAAGTAGGTCTTTATAAGACTACCGCAAGGAGAACAGAGACAAAATGACCTTAAGATTCACCTTAGGATGGGACCACACCTTCGGTGCATCTTACAAGGGTACAATAAAAAAAAAAAAAGATTCACCATAGGACTCCCCAAATTCCAAAATCTGCCAGAGATCTCTTTAGCTTGGAGAATACTTATTTTGTCCTATTTGATGAATGAGTTGATTTTAAACCATAATAAAAGCAAGTTCGTTTTCATATACCTTATCCTACATAAATCTTTTCCTCGGATATGGCCATCTTTTTAGGTGACCTCCTGTTTAGGCTCTTTCTGTTATTGCTACTCGTTGACCGGAGTAATTAGAAGAAACATTTTGTTGCCTTCTTTGTCCTTCCCCATAACTACAGGAGTCCCCCCTTATCCAAGGGGATATGTTCTAAGTAGATCCTTGAAACCGTGGATAGTATTGAGCCCTGTGTATGCTATGTCTTCTCCTATAACCATACTGATAATAAAATTTATAAATTAGTCACAGTAAGAGATTAGCAACAATAGCTAATAATAAAATAGAACAATTATAGCAATGTGGTGTAATAAAAATTATGTGAAAGTGATCTCTCTCTGTCTCTCAGTATCTTACTGTACTCTACTCCTCCTTCTTGTGATCTGTTGATCTGATAACTGAGTTGGCTATAAGTGACTAACAGCTGAGTATATATAGCATGGATGGGCTGGACGAAGGGACAATTTATGTCCTGGGCTGGATGGAGTAGGACAGCATGAAATTTCATCACACTATTCAGAACAATGCACAGTTTAACACTTATGAATTGTTTATTTCTGGAATTTTCCATTTAATATTTCTGAACCATGATTAAGCATGGTAACTGAAACTATGGAAAGTGAAACCATGAATGGGGGGGGGGACTGCAGTATCCCCTTCCCCAGAAGTATGCTCCTGCTGCCAGACTGTTCATAGCCATGTTCCATTCAGCAGAAGGTTTCAATCCTATTTCATGGAGAAAAGACAGGCCATTTTCTGGGACTCTCTCAACCTTCCACCATCTCATCTTTGAATTCTTCTGTATGTCTGTTCATCATTTTATCTTTCTTTCCTCTCGTAATTGTGTCTCATGTCTAGGGTGAATCCTTCCATATAGTCTCTGGATTCCATCTCCCCCTTTTCCTTCTGAGACTGAAAGCACAGATAGTGAGAATAAGATGGAGTCTGTCAGGCTAGGGGAGACATGGCACAGCTGGTCTGGTCGGTGTAGGTCCTGCCTGACTTTTACCTCCTATCTCCCATTCTTACTGTTTTGTAAATTTAGGTCACACCCTAAAGATGCCTATCTTGAGTAGTTTAGGTGGATTAATTTAGGAGATTAACTTTTTGAATTGAAATGCTATAATGGGTCACTGAGTTATGCTAATTATTATTTAGAATAGGGGCTGGTGTGGTCTTTGCTTTGAACTTTTATGTATAAAACCGTAATTTCGGAAATGGAAGAACAGAATAGTCTTGGAGAGGCTACTCTCACTGTTCTCCAGAATCCCAACCTTCTGACAAATAAAGTTTGGTGGAACTGTCCGTGTTTCTGCATATTGGCTGACAGTGACAGGAGGCCAGACCCTCTTTATTCAGTAACAAGACCATTCATGGCTTTCTCTCCCCCATATTTTTAACCTCATCCTTTCCACTGGTATTCAAATCTCTCACATGTTCAGCAACAAGAAAAACAGAAACAACAACAAACATATGCACAAAAGCCAACCCCCAGACCTTCAGATCCGTCCTTTACCTTGTTCACTTCTCTCCTATCTTTGTTTTCTCTCTCATAGACAAACTCCTTGACTAGCTCGTCTGGACTTGCTAACTCCACTGCCCATGAACTCCTCACCCCACTACATCTGGCTTCTGTCCCCAGTCCTTTTCCTCTTCCAACATTCCCAGTCTTTTTGAGTGGGAACAGCATCTACCAAATTGCCCACCCATTTCTGAAGCCTAGGAGTTGATTTACCTCTCCCCACTTTCCTCTTCCCCCGACATAAAATGGATCTCCTGCTTCCATTGGTTTCAAATCTATCCACCTACTTTGTTCCAGCCCCCATTTCCCTTCTCTAATTGGAGAAGATATTGTTTCTCTTTCTATGTGAAGGTGATGGGCCCATGTATGTGTGTCGCTACATGATGAGGTCATAAAGACTTAGGGGTGCTGGTGACTGCAAAGGCCAAAGATTTAGGCCCTGTAGATTTTCTTGTCATTGTAATACTCTCCTATATAGGCTTTCTGTTTGAAATGGTGACTTCTGGATCTCTCAGTTGGTTCCCTTCTACTTCCCTGGCATATTCCTCTGATTATATTTTTAGGGGGGGCACCCATGTCACTCCTATAAGTTCTGAGCTGTCAACTGTAATTTTAGTGCTGCAGTCAGATCTGGGTTCTGAGCCTTAGTAGCTATATGAGCTTGAGCAGATCATAAACTCTCCTGACTCTTAATTTCCTCATCTGTCAAATAAATGGCTTCCCCTAGATTGGTGGATCTCAAATCTGGCTGCACATTAGAGTCACCTGGGAAACTTTTAGACCTCCCTGTGCCCAGGCTGGACCTTAGACCAATGACATCAGTATCTTAATGCCCAGGCCTCAGGATTGAAACTTTTTTTAATTTAAAAATTAGTTTGCCAGGAATTTTTTGGTAAGTTTCCTGAAAGATCTCAATGGGCAAACAAGATTGAGAGCCGCTGACTTAATGATTTTTAAAGGACCTTTGCTATTACATCAGTTTATGTTTTGAACACGTCCTAATCCCAAGTTGAAGTTTCTCTTCTTTTAATGTTTTACTAAGTTGGGAAGAAATAGCTGTGAAGCTCCCCCCACCCCCTTCCATCTGCTGTTTGTTCTTATTTACATACGATGGAACTTAGCCCACTGATTTACAGCTCTGGTTCCCTTACAACTGTTATTGAACTGAAAACATAGTTGAAACTTATTAAACAGAAAAAAAAATTATTTTGAGCTCTGTGCTGACAATTCATTACAGAACCAAGGGAACATTTAAACTTTGTTCCTTCTAGAATCAACATTAATGATTGATTTACAATCCCATAATCTTAAGTGAAGAAGTTAATTGTGGGGCCAAACTCAGTATTTATCGTTTCTTGGGTGTCCTATTGAGAACTCAAAGCATCGCTGCAGGAGAAAGGGATTTCGAGTGGTTTGCACCCATAAATAGACAGCACCTCCTCCCACTGTTACGGGTGGAGGCATTAAGTGTCATCCTCTTTTCCTTCAGTCCTCACTCTTCTGGCTCTCAGACACAGACAGCAAAGCCGGGACATACCTGTCCTCACTGTGGGCGTGGCTGTACTATCCAAATGCTTTGGAACAGGGCTTTCAGAAAACACCCTTTCTGCAGCAGACCCAGTTAGAACTACCACTTTAGATGTGAAATAGCTGTTTTTTCCTGAGCTGCCAAGGAGTAGAGAGATGAGCAGGAAGAAATAATACAGAGCAGCCGAACATTTGGTCTCACCAGTGGCACTGAACTTAGAAAGAATGGGTGTCCTGACGCAAGTCTGATTTCTGGTGGTGAAGTGTCCTTTGGGGTTGCCGGCTCTCCCTCCTGTTTCTCTCTTACCAGTATCTCTTTCAAATATGTGTTCACTGTCTTCAGCCTCTTTGGAAGAGACAATGCAGGTCTCTGCCTGGCTCTCTCAGTCCCTTATTAAATGACTGAAATTAGTTGCTACCTTGATAAGGGTGAAGTAATTCAGTAGCTATAGACAGGTAAGTTACTAGTTTGTCATAACCGTCTGCACATTTCTCTCTATTTATTTGCTTATTTTAATTTGTTTCACTTAAAATCAATCTTTTCTTTCATAACATACGTTTACTTCTTGGCTTCATTTACATTTTATTTATTTATTTTTTATTGGTTCGGGTTCATTGAGGGTACAGAGAATTAGGTGACACTGCCTGCATTTGTTAGGTAAAGTCCCTCTTATAGTTGTGTCCCACTCCCAAGCAGTGCACCATATACTGTCACCCCCATCCTACTCCTTCCCCTCGTCACCCCCTTCTCTTGTTCCCTCAGCCCCCACTTTGAATTGATTTGAGTTTTCCTCTTGTGTGGGCACGTATTAGACTGTCTACTGGCTTCATATTAAAATTGAGTACATTGGATTCTTGCTTCTCCAGTCTTATGATGATTTACTAAGAAGAACGTGTTCCAACTCTATCTAGGTTAATACAAAAGACGTAAAGTCTCCATCTTTTTAAATGGTGTATTCCATGGTGTACGTATACTTGTAGCTTGTTAATCCATTCTTGGGTTGGTAGGCATATAGGTTGTTTCCACATCTTGGCAATTGTAAATTGAGCTGCAATAAACAGTCTAGTGCAAATATCCTTATGATAATATGATTATTTATTTATTTATTTATTTTTTGAGGCAGAGTCTCACTCTGTGCCCTGGGTGAGTGCTATGGTGTCATAGCTCTCAGCAACCTCAAACTCTTGGGCTCAAGCGATCCTTCTACTTTAGCCTACTGACTAGAGGGGACTATAGTTGCCTACCACAATGCTGGGCTAGTTTTTCTATTTTTAGTAGAGATGGTGTCTCATTCATGCTCAGGCTGGTCTCGAACTCTTGAGCTTAAGCAATCGATCCACCTTGGCCTCCTAGAGTGCTCTAGGATTATAGGCCTAGGCCACTGTACCTGGTCCTCATGTATTTATTTTATATCTAGGCTATCAAATTATTCCCATGGAAAGGTTATATTTTTGTGGTAGGAAAATAAATTTTGCTGGAGTTTGGAGTTGAGCTGAAAGAACAACTTTCTCACCATGCTGAGCATTTCTCATGCAAGCCGATTTTGGCCCAGAAGAAAACACTGCGCCCTCAGGGCGCAAGAGCCACTTTACCCTCAGGGCATAAGAGCCATCACACCCTCAGGGCATTGGATGCACCACACCTTCAGGACTCTACAGGCATCACGCCCTCAGGGTGCAAGTGCCACGGTACCCTCAGGGCACTAGAGGAGAATGGAAGAAAAAGTATCCAATGTACACAGCCCTGATTTGAAACTAATTTATAGCTTTCATAGGAAAGATATAACCTAATTATAGCCTTAGAATATGGGGAGGGGAGGATTTTGGAAGGGGAGAAGGTGGATGAATCTTTCTAAAAGCAGAGTATGAATTTCTTAATAACTAAGAAAATGACATGAAGGCTATGTTAACCAGTTTGATGAGAGTATTTCAAATTTTATATGAAAACACCATACCCCGTGTTTTCATATAAATTTTATATGAAATCACTGTCCCCCGTGATTGCATTAATGTACACAGCTATGATTTAATAATAATAAAAAAAAGGAACCTTGTCTGCAGCTTCTCAGCTTTGAAACTGACTCTTTGAATATTTTCTTGTAGATGGAGGAATTGATTGAAGGTGTTCGCTGGGCCTTTATTGACATGCTGGAGAAAGAAAACGAGTGGATGGACACAGAAACAAAAAGAAAAGCCACAGAAAAGGTAAGAATTTATTTTGATTAAAAATATGACTTTTGGTTTAATTGATTTTCATTCTTGACATTGATTGTATATTTGGTTTTTATATTGACTGAGCTGTTGACTCTGAATGACCCCGGGGTTAGGTGTCTGCTTTTAGATGAATATATAGATTTTATCACCAGGAGGTAACATAAAATAAGACTTGACTTTTTCCTTTTTTTTTTTTTTTTACTGTATTTTCAAACCTGTAAATTCAGCTTTTAATTCAGCATTTTCCTCTCCTAATTTCTGTCTGTAAGAGCCAAATGGCTTGCTGCTTGGTGAATTTTGTCATAAGCCATCACTGGGTATGGCAGAATACATAGCATTGGGGAGCCACTGGGAGCTGTTGGCAGAAGAGCCTTCAAGACATAGAGGAGCAGAAAACTTACAGTGGTCATGGGTCCTTCTGTTCTGTACATGATGTGTGCAGAACTTCCTGGGGCAAATTCTTTCTTGTAACCAGACAGCTCTACTTCCTTAATTCATCATTTTGCACAAAATGACCCAAATAACGTGTTTGTGAACTGCAGACCAGTGGTAGACCATTGTGTAAGAGTACAAAACTATTTGCTAAAAGAAGTGGATACTCTGGGCCTTGCAAAATTTTAGGATACTATGCAGCAAGCTAAGGGAATAAATGGAAAACGTATTGGCAGTCATCCTGTTTAGGAAGCAAGAATGGGAGCCATCTTGGATTTGAGGTATTCTGATGGAGCCAGTGCTCAAGTGGGTAGGACATACCTGCTGCACATTAAGGGATGCCACTCTGCAGCTAGGAGACTGAAATTAGGAGCATTTCTTCTTTTGATAGGTATTTTTGAGATCTTTCTGATGATAGCAGTCCCCTGGGTGTCCATCCATGTTCCTGCTTTCTGGACTCCTCACCAGCAAGGTCTGGTTTAGTGCATCAAGGGAAGGGTAGAAGCTGAACATTTGAGATTTAACCAGTCTTTGAGGTGATTGTTACCACTAGGCAGGCCTGGGGAACACGTCATACTGAGCACAAGTATTTTTTGCCTTATGGTCAAGAAACAAAGAGGGTGACATTCTGGGCATGCATAACCTTGTCATAATTAGGACCTGCAGAGTTTCAGCAAGGATATTTTTCTAGAGCTTGAAACTCCTGAGATGGATAAACACTGCCATAGATACTTTTGTCGACAGATGTGAAAAGGCTGTACAGTGTTTGTAGTAAAGAAAGAACTTGAGTGGTGGGTGGGGAGGGAGTGTTGGAGGAAGACAAAGGGTAAGTTTGATTCCCCCCACCTCCTTGAAAACCTGTCAGAGCTGTTTTAAATCATGTAAGGCACGAGCTGATCATGGGCTGTGATGGGAAGCTCTCCAGATGGTAAACAACTTTCAACACCAGCATATTGTTTTTTGAAGGCTTTCATTATTTGCTGAGCTAGCTTGTGATATCTGGAACAGGATGCGTCTTGCACTGGGCAGTGAAAGGCTCAGTGTATTAGGAGCTCTTTATCCTAGCCTGACCCCTCGTGGACTGAAGGGGAGGGTGTATGCATGAATTAGCACTGGGCCACCAGGGTGGAGCGTGTGTAGCCTCTGTGTTAGGAATGGCTGGTACCCCGGGAATGATCTAGGAACTGCAGTCTTCTTTGGGCAGCATGGATTATGTTTGCCTCAGGGAGCTCTTCCGAGTTGCATAAGGGAGTGGGGTACTTTACTGTTGGGCCTTTTATGTAAGTGGCCCATGGGTTCTTCTTGAAGGAAGATTATTCCCGGTCCTTCTAATATTAGACGTGTTCCTGTTTGCCCCCCGAGTTGCTCTCCAATCTTCTATTTTATTTCATTGAGAGCTGTCAGTTTTTCTTCTAAAAGTTCTCTTTGAACACTCTGCTTTCTTTGAGCTGAGCTCAACTTGCCAGGAACTCTGCTAGTTCAACGACAGGTACAGATATCAAAGGCAATTGTTCAACGGTATCTCACTAGGTTCCCCGATATACCTTGTATTTCAGAGTTAATAGCAGTTCCTTTAATGAAAAGCAAGAAAGAGGGACGTTGTCCAAGAATTTCCAGTAGTTCTCTGAGGTGGGTCCTGCCCTGGACCCCAGAAGATGTACATTTCCTTTTTCAAAATCAAACGAACGTGCAGTTCTGGAAATGACCTCTGGGTGGAGCTCGTAGTACTCACAAAGATCACCTAGGGCGCTGAAGACTTTTGCGCAGTTTTCTACTCTGGGGTTTGTTTCTGAAAAATTATTTTTTTTTCTTGCCCTTTTTCTGTGCTGTCCTCAATTTGATTGCCTTTTAATAGTCAACAAGAAGCGAGAAGCTCTGCCTAATAATTCCTTGAATCTTCGATGGAAATCTCTGACTAGCTTAGGGCTTTGTCTTTCTGATACGGGAGTAGCCCCTGCATTAAGAAAGGATTTGCCTGCATTTGAAGTGGAGGTGAATAATTTGCCTGCTCTTCCTGGTATGACTTGGCACTGTTCTTTGGGCATGTGTTGTATGCAGTATATCACCCAGGCGGAAGGTTTCTCATCAATAATAGTGCCCACACTGGGCCAATGCTGAGTCACTTGGCAACCCATTGGGAAGGCTGGAAAAATGTTCTGATTTGCGAGGGCGAGAAGCTTTACTTTTCCTCACCATGAAGCTCCGGACTGCAGCTAATTACAGCACCTCCTAAGCGGTGTAGACCTCAGCACTCCATAGGGACTGACCTGAACCGGACAGGTCCAGGCACCTGCCGTGGTCTGAGGCCGAACGCCTTGGCTTTTGTGGCAGTGACCCCATCTCAAAATGGAAGTGTGTGGATATGCCTTTGTCATGTTCTTTGCAAGGAGCAATCACTGTGAAAGATAAATGAGGATGCCTCTGCTCCCGTGAAGGGTAAATTTGTTATCTCTGTCTCCCTGCCTTTGCCTGCTCATCTCTTAAGAGGTCACCGAGTGATTTTTGCGTTGTGAAACTGACGGTGTGGGATTCAAGTGGACATTTAGTGTTGTGACCATAAGCACCGATTTTGGTTTAGGAGTCTGGTTCCCTGCAAACGTGTGTGCTCTTACTGTAAACAAGCAGCAAAGGACAGGAGGCCTGTTATTCTGGTTATCCTAGCTGTTCAATGAATGCAAAGTGATACAAAATGATTTTAGGGGTGCCTTTGAGAGGATTTGCCCCTTCCAGAACAGCGAAGGGGCATCTCAAGGTCACTACATAACGATGCTGAGGCCTGGAAGGACAGGGACTTAGCACTGCCTTCCCCCACCCTGGCGGGCTCTGTGTCGGGTCATGAGGAGCAGCTCCCTGAATTTGGCCCTTCCCCAGCTGGATTGGCTTGTGTAGCCCAAAGCTGGATCCCTTTGGAAACATTTGTTTGTGCTTTTTGCCCCAGGAACCTAAACTCAGCCATACCCAGAGAAGAATACCAGGATGAGACTCGCAGGGAGGTAGCATCCAAGGCTGTTGTCAGGGAGCGGCCTTAATCTTGGCCACAGCACCGTGCAGAGATGTCTGCTACATGGTCCCAACTCTACTGGGGCAGGTGACGCCCATGCTTTGAGTGATGTGGGAAGGGTTTGCTTGCAGAGGGCAAAGCCGAGGAGTAGCTCACCACCTCTTTGGTGTTGTCTCTCATCCTAGGTATCGGATTTCCCTGAGGTACAGTTTGTATCAGCCAGTCAGGGCAGTGCCAGCAGCACCTGGGAACTTGTTAGACTGCAAATTCCTACCCTGCCCGCCAACTACTGAGCAGTGCAGTGTGTGTATGTGTGGGCGCTCCACAATCTGTGTTTGTCCAGACCCTCCAGCCCTCCAGGTGATTCTGCAGCAGGGTCAAGTTTGGAAACCCCGCCCATGCCCTTCACTGCACACCGGTCTGCCTTCCAACTGCAGGCTTCTGTGGTTTGCCTGAAAACCCGTTTTCTCCACCGGAGGCTGGGTTGCTGCTCACATGGGGGGCCTGAAGTCTGGGGAGTGACCACACCCTCTGCCGCAGATCCAACAATTGACAGGAATTGGTGTGTGCAGCCTCAGCTCCCCCGTCGTTCTAATGTATGTTCCACGTGGGCTCCCAGCAGGCTTGAGCTGCCTGAGCAGATAACCTTGGCTGACTGTTTTCTGTTCTCGCCTCCCTGCCCTGCTCCCCTACCAGTGTTTCTTTGCACCTCCCAAATGAACTGCTTGCACTTGATCCTTGTCTTGGGGTCTGTTTCTGAGGATCCCCAACTAGCACATAGCCCCTGGGGTATGCTCTCGTCCCGTGCTTCCTTGCCTTTAAGGGGACGACACGTTTCACCGCATCCAGATGCCAGCACTACTTTAGCAAACGCAATTCCACAGACATTTCTAGCCCACTAATGACACGCCAGGTGCTGGGCTGGGATTCAGGCTCCGAGATGCAGTCTCTTTTCTGCAGGGACTGTCACACTCCTAGGGGAGCTGGGAGAAGTGTTAATGTGGCCCCAGGAGGCTTCTGAGCAGCTCAGACACACTGTGGGGGCACCTTATGTGGGGACTGCCCTGTCTTCCTCTGCTGTGTTCCCAGATCTTGTCACTGCCTGGGTCCTGTAGCCTACGTTTCCTCTTCCCCACTTGCTAATCCCACCACCACCACATCCATCTGTCACCTCCCCTGGTACGGGTACCTTCACTCTTACTTCATCTCACTATTCATTTTAAATTGTTTTGGAGGAGAAAAGAAAGGGAAGGAGTTTTGTCAGAAGATCTCCTTGCCCTTCCCTGTTACGGATTCTGGTGTATTTGCATAACTACTCACGAATGCAGTCACCTGGCTTCCTGTAGCCACCCCAGGGCTCATCAGGGACACCGACTGACAAGACAGCATGCAAACCACTGGCCCCGGCTCCCTCTCTCCCTCCCTTCCATGTGTTGCCATCCTTAGCTTGCGCCATGTCTCCTAGCCTCTCTCACACACGTCCAGGCCAAGAGCATGCCCTCAACAGGAAGTACAGTGTAGACCAGTGATTTTCAGCTGGTATGCCGTGAAAGGTTTTAAAGATCATTAATTAAATTTTTTTGAAAAAAGTTCAAAGCCCAGTAAGTATGTTCTTTTTTTAAACTCTTTTTTTGATCAACATAATTTAAGTGTACCACAGAAGTTTTAGCTATAGGTTCAAGTGTGCTGTGAGATTTAAAAAAAGGTTGAAAAGCATTCGTGTAGAGGTTAGGAGTATACACTGAGAAAGACTGCCTCGTTTCCAAGTGACCCTACACCCACCTTAGCTGTATGACACTTTGGAAATGACTTGATCTCTTCTACCCTCAGTTTTCACATCTGTAAACTGGGGAGATTCATCCCTACCTCAGAGTTTTGTCATGCAGATGAAGGGAGTGTATACCTAAAGTGCTTAGAAGAGTTCTAGGAGCCTGAGAAAGGCTCTCCAAGTTGTCAGTCAAGTCTCTTCCAAACTGCCATCCTCGGGGTAGGAGGCTTTGACTGGACTGGCTGGTGAGAGGAGGGAGGAGGGAAGTGAGCTTCAATTCGTGCATCTGGGTCACTGTGTTTTCCTATTTGTTAGGAAGGTGGGTAGCATGAGCCCATGGTTTGTTAGTCCTTCTCAGCTCTCAGATGCTCTGGTGCTCCATGTCACAAGAGTGCTCCCACTTCCCCCTCCTGCGGGTTGGTGTGACAGTGAGCAACCCCTCCTGAGAGGCAGTCGAGGGGTGCATTGCTTTTCTCTGGTTTTGGATTTTCTGGTTTTGACAAATTCAGTATTATCTTTATGCTGTACATTTTAAACAGAAAAGCACGTATCTGATATCAGTGGGAGACTGATACATGTATTTATCCAAGGTGTGTCACACCTGATATCTTACTGCAGGGAGTGTGAGTTTCCATGTCTTACTCGAAAGCCTCACGTTAGTGTTGTTTGGGGGGCTGCTTTCAGTCGCTCCTACTCACGCTTGAGCGTGCATCTGCACCATCCGGAGAGCTTGTTAAAACACAGATTGCCAGCCGCCCTCCCAGAGTCTCTGGTACAGTAGGTCTGAAGTGAGGCCTGGGAGTATGCATTTCTGACATGTTCTCAGGTGTGCTGTTGACCTGGGACTGACATTCTGAGAACTCTAGGTGGTTACAGGTAAAAATTTCCTCACGCCAAGGCTGTGTTGATGGAACAGGCTAATTAATATTGATTAAGTGATCCCTTCCTCTTAACTCTTACCCAGTCCTCTTTTCACCGTTGCTTCCAAGGAGGTGTCCTGAGTGAGTACTGGGACACTCAGGATCCAACCAGGCCACCTAGTCCATTGTTGCTGCCTCTGCTAACGGCTCCTTTTTGGTCACTTCTGCCCTTTGACTCCAAGTCTGTCCCCAGGGGCTATGTGAACTAAGTCTTCCCCATAAAAACTCTTCCAATATTTGAAGATGTTTAAATGTTTTTCTATTTCAGATACAATGTCTTTAATGCTCCTCAAACATTATATGCCCTAGATGTTATAAATGCTTCACAGATACTAACCACCTCAATGCCACTATATATATATATGTAAATAATATATATATAAAATATATATAAATGATTGTATATCACAGCATTAGCAGAGCAGGAGATATGTGAAGGCCATCCTATTTGCGCGAGGTAGGTACAATTTTTTTTTTACAGATGAGGAAACAAACACAGAGAGAGCAAGCAGACTCACTCCAGGTCACATAGCCAGTAGGTGGCAGAGCTGGGACCCTGTCCCTGGCAGTCTGGTTTCAGTCTGTGCTTTTTTCCACAATGCCGGTGCCTCTTCAAGTGTGGTCCCTAGACCAGCAGCATCAGTGTCATCAAGGGCTAGCCAGAAATGTATATTTTGGCTCGATCCCAGAGCCATAGACTCGGATTCTGGGAAGGCACCCAGGACCCTGCATTTGAATAAGCCCTCCAGGTGATTCTGATGCAGCCCCAGGGTGAGAAGCCCCGCTCTGGGCTGTGGTCTGACGCCTCATCACGTTGGCTGCTGTCCAGTTTTCAACATCTTCTTCTAAAGGTTAAATTCAAGGCCAAACACAATATCCTAGATAGAGTCCAACTCACACAGCACAAAGGGAATATTATTCCTGCCTTTGTTTTGCATACAAATTAGATGAAAAAATCCAAAGTTTATGTTATGGCTATCTTTTCCTCTCGGCCATGTCACTGTTGGCTCATAACGAATTTCCAGTCAGTTAATTTCTAGGTCTTTTTCCCCTCCTCTAGGAACTGCTGCTAAGCCATGTTGTTCTGCTCCTAAAATTGGCATGAAAAAAATCCTCAGCCCAGAACTTCACATTTATTCTTCTTAAAATCTATTTGGTTGTTTTGGTTCATGGATCTGGCTTAAAAAATATATTTGGGCTCTTCTGCACGCTTATTTTCGCTATAAAAGTCTATGGTCATTAAAGAAAATTTGGAAAGGGAAGTTCAACAGCAGAATGAAAACAAGTGCTGCTGGTTGCACGACCCAGACATAGCCACTGCTAACATTTTGATGTATTATTTGGATTTTTTTCTCCTATACATAGGCTTTAAAAAGCATTCTCAAATGGTGCTGTATATATACATTTTGATTCCTACTTTTTTTCTCTTAACATTGATATTATAAGCCTTTCTCCATTCCTTATAAAACAATATTCACTACCATTCCATATTTGTCCAGTGATTGTCCAGGAGATTACTTAAACATTTCTCTATTTCTCTGAACATCGGGCTAGTCTAGATATTACTGTGATCAACATCTTTTGCAGAATGCTTTCCACCCCAATTTAGGGCTATTTCCTTTCGAACAGCATCTCAGGTAATCTTTAACAATGTCAAGTCTTCCGCTCGGTGTTTCCATCTTTATATCATTCGTACTTTGGTAAATGCTGTTGTTTGCTTTTGTTACTTTCCTAGGTTATTCATGAGTACACTCACAAAATGGAACCAGAATCAGCTCATTGGCCCATCCTTCGGAAATACCCTTCCACCAGATTTATCTATTGACAAAAGATTTTCATGGAAAAACTGGTGTGTGGCAGGTATTTTGTTAGGTGCTAATCAATTCACTAACCACCAGATTTATAGTCTGGTTGGTCTACTTTGGATGAACTCCATAGAACTAGCATCTAATTTCTCTGTTTTGCCTGCAAGGAGAGCATGAGATATTTAGCAATGCCTTGATGCCATTCAGTTATAGCAGTTTAGGCCTTTATTTGGTAGAGTGATCTATTGTTCATTTAAAAAGGGGAAACCTGAGGAAATAAGCAAAACTTCACTGGGTTCTCATCCTTTCTGAGGTCTCGTGTTATCTAGGTGCAGATGACATTATTCTCTGGGGACAGCCAGCTATTCAGACCACCAAACTAGAAATCTCGGTCTTCCCTCCCAGGTAACGTGTAAACACAGATCCTGTTGATTCTTTCTTGCAAACAGCTTTTAAATTTATACATTTCTGTTTTAGTTCTTCTGCCCTTAGTTGCTTCTTATGCTTTCCCCCCTTATTTGGTTTTTATTGAACTATTTTAAAATGAATAATTCAGCAGCATTTAGCACATTCATAATGCTGCCTTACCACCACCTCTATCTGGTTCCAAAGCATTTTCATCACCCCCAAAGGCAAGTTCACACCCATTAAACAGGCACTCCTCATCCCCTCTACGATAGCCACTGGCAACCCCCAATCTGTATTTTCTTTCTATGGATTTCCATATTTTTGATATTTCCTATAAACAGAATCATACAATATGTAACCTTTGTGACTGGCTTCTTTCAGTTAGCATAATGTTTTGGGGAGTTCATCCACGTCGTAGCATGTATCACCTCACTTTTTAAAATTCATCTCCCCATTTTATAGTCTTGGAAAAAGAATAACAAAATGAACCCTTGTAGTATTTCTAATAGTGAGAACTTTTGTATCCTCTCTGACCTTTTTTTTTTTAAATTTCAAATTAATATGAGGGTACAAATTTCTAGATTACATTGCTTTCACTTCCAGGATAAAGTTCCAGTTATAAAAGAGCCCCTCACCCAGGGGGGTGTGTCACACACCCTCACAATGTACACCATAGGTGAGATCCTGCCTCCTGCCCTCCTTCCTTCTGCCAATAGTCCTCCCCACCCCTCCTCCCCACCTCTGTACTAGACTATATTTATTTTATTATTCATGTGACATATAATTGTTTATATTTTGGTTTCATATTAGTGTTGAGTACACTGGATGTTTATTTTTCCATTCTTGTAGTACTTTACTAAGAAGAATGTGTTTCAGCTCCATCTAGGTAAATGTAAAAGATGTGAAGTTGCCATCTTTTTTATGGCTAAATAGTATTCCATGGTATACATATACCATAATTTATTGATCCATTCATGGGTTGATGGGCATTTGGGTTACTTCTTCCATGACTTGGCAATTATGAACTGAGCCACAATAAATATTCTGGTGCAAAATGTCTTTGTGGTAAAATGATTTTTGTTCTTCTGGATACATACCTAGTAATGGGATTACAGGATCAAATGGAAGGTCAACTTTTAGTTCTTTGAGGATTCTCCATACTTCTTTTCAAAGAGGCTATATTAGTTTTCAAGCCCACCAGCAGTGTAGAAGTGTTCCCTTCTCTCCACATCCATGCCAGCATCTGCAGCTTTGGGACTTTGTGATGTGGGCTCTTTTCACTGGGGTTAGGTGATATTTCAGGGTGTTTTGATTTCTCTGGTGATTAAAGATGATGAGCATTTTTTCAAGTGTTTGTTGCCCATTCATCTGCTCTGACCTTTTGGAAATAGCATCCTAGTGTTTATTCATAGTGAAAAAACTACCCCCCAAATATAGGTTACTGAATTGAGGTGGTCCCTGTAAGGGAATGAACTATGTCTGACTGGTTAATTTTTTGTATTTTTGAAACATAATGTGGACCTGACACTCCATCTTTTGTCACTGGACAGACCTTAATAAGAACCACGGCTCTACCAAACACTAGCTGTGAGATCTTAGGCAAGATGCACATTTAGGGGAGCTCCATTTCCTTTCACATGAAATGGAAATAAATATCCTATCATTTTTACCGAGCGTTTGGGAGAATTAAACAAATAATCTATAACAGTGGCTAGCAGAGAGTAAAGGGTAAATGTTCCATGTTAGTAATGTGACATTTCATTTTTTCCCCAAGTTTTCTCTTTCTACCTCCTCGCCAAATAGTGTAATGCTCCATTATCGTCTCATAAAATAGGGAATGAAAAGGTCATGTCAATTACATTGTTTCCTTTGGGTAGAAGTACAAGATGGGATTTTGTTAACTTTGACTATTTAATATTTAAAAACATTTTATGGAAATTAAAAGTTGTACACAAAAATGGCAAACCTCCTGATGTACTCATCAGTCAGACTCAACAGTTAGTCATCGTTTGCCATTCTGGTTTCATCCACTCTTTACTCCCACCTGTTTTTATGCTTGACTTTTAAAGCTAATTTCATCCATGATGATATGAACATCATTTTACTGTGACTACTTCATAATATATCTCCAACAGACGAGGATCTTTTTTTTTTTTTTTTGAGACAGAGTCTCACTATGTTGCCCTCCATAGAGTGCTATGGTGTCACAGCTCACAGCAACCTCAGACTCTTGGGCTCAAGTGATTTTCTTGCCTCAGCCTCCCAAATAGCTGGGACTACAGGCACCCGCCACAACACCTGGCTATTTTTTTGTTGCAGGTGTCATTGCTGTTTAGCAGACCCTGGCTGGGTTCAAACCCACCAGCCCTGATGTATGTGGCTGGTCCCCTAACCACTGAGCTACAGGTGCTGAGCCTGTGAAGATCTTTAAAAACTAACCACAATGCTATTAACGTACTTGACAATAGTAACAAAAATGCCTTATTAGTATTCTGTGTATGTGCCATTTTTAATCATCTCAAAAATATTTGTTACTTTAAAAAAATAGTTCAAATCACTACCCCATCAAGGTCTACATATTGCAGTTAACAGGCACATCCCCCATGACTGCATTAATGTACACAACTATGATTTAATTAAAAAAATAAGAGCACTACTGCCCCTTATCTGTGAAATTCATTCAGTAAAGAAATAGGGTCGTTTCATAGAATTTTCACCACAATTTGTTTTGGCTAATTATATCCTAAGGTTGTCCTTTAACATCTTCTTCTGGCCCTTATACTTTCTGTAAATGGGTAGTTAAAGCTACAGGTTTGATTAGATTCAGGTTCTGTTTTCTTTGGTAAGAAGACTTCACTAATGGTTCTGTGTACTTGCTGTTGCATTCTGCAAGAGGCTCATGGTGCGGATTGTCGCATTTCCGGTGAGAAGGGAGATATGTGGGTTCAGATGTTGTCAGCCTGATCCTTCCACTTGAACTTCCCTGTGAACTTTCACCTCAGGTGCTGGTCTTCTTGTTTGACTGTGTTATTTGAATTACCTGGTGGCTCACTCCTGTAATCCTGGCACTCTGGGAGGCTGAGGTGGGTAGATAACTTGAACTCAGGAGTTTGAGGCCAGCCTGAGCAAGAGCAAGATCTCATCTCTACTAAAAATAGGAAAACTAGCTGGCGTCATGGTGGGCACCTGTTGTCCCAGCTACTCAGGAGGCTGAGGCAGGAGGGTCACAGAGTGAGACTCTGTCTCAAAAAAAAGTCCTCCAGATGCTCAGGCCATACTCCAGATGGATTATATCAGACTCTTTGGGACTGGGACACAGCGTTTTCTAAAGCTTCTCAGGAGCTGCAAACATATAGCCTGTGCTAAAGCCAATGACTTAATTTTTCATGGTCATTGCTAACACTGCACTGATACATGATTCCGTTAGGTGTCGCAGCTAGTGACTTTCAAATTCTGTCATCTGTCTGTATTTATTAGCTGGAATCTTTCTATAAAAAAGGATTTTCTCTTATTCACCATTTGATGATCCCACAATATTGTTTATGCAGGAAAGGTGGCATAAATGGCTTTCTCTTTATTAATTTTCATGAGTTGGTGCCCTTAACCCTTCCAGAGGTGCCCAAACAGTTTTCTTTTCAGTATCATAAACTCAGGGAAGTTTATGTATTTGAATATGCTTAAGTTTATCACAGTCCTTAGTCTGTGAAGCTCAAATTGTCCCACTTCGGCCAACACGAGACTCTTCCTTGAGGGAATTTTGACATGACCTCAGCTGTTTTTCACAGCATCTTTGCTTCCTGGCAGAAGATACGCTCTTTCATGTTTAACTTCTACTTAATCATAAACTGTTTGGAACAATTTATAAATCATTGCCTTAATGAACTCTTCTGTTAATGAGTAACATGTTGATTTTTTTTTCCAGTGGGGGAAGAGAGGCTGCTTACCAACTTGAAATACAAAGTTTCAGAGATAAGCAAATTTGCAGAAGTTTTTTTTTTTTTTTTGAGACAGAGTTTCACTCTGTCACCCTTGGTAGAGTGTGGTGGCATCACAGCTCACAGCAACTTCCAACTCTTGGACTTAAGTGATTCTCTTGCCTCAACCTCCCGAGTAGCTGGGACTACAGGTGCCTGCCACAACACATGGCTATTTTTGTTGCAGTTGCCACTGCCGTTTTTTTGCTGGCTGGGGCCGGGTTTGAACCCGCCACCCTAGGTATACAGGGCTGGCGCCCTACCCACTGACCCACAGGCACTGCCCTTGCAGAAGTTTTTGTTAGACGTTAGTGTGAATTAGCTTTTGTAAGGGGCACTAGCTCATATCAATGGAGGCACGTGCAATGTATACTCTATGGTTTTTGAAAATGTGCAGTGTTGCATTCTTACTGTTGATGATCAAAAATATAAGTATAAAACTAGTATATGACCATGTCGTACATCAACAAAATAATGCTAGTGTTGAGTTGCAGCATTAATTTGAAATATGTGGAACATACTTCAATGGGACTATATCAAAAGATGGAATTTGTAATAGTAAATACATAAAAATGTCAACAATATCAGCAATTGATAATAGGTTAAGCGTGTACTGTAAAAGTGTTTAGTTTTTTTAAGGGTAAGGGATTATTTTGGGTTGAAAGACTTGTTGGTTGTGGGGCTTTGAAGGCAATTGAGAAATGACATGATAGCCTCAGAATAAAATTCTGGAGGGTCAAAGAAGAGAGATGCCTTTTAAGAATTATAGAGCATATTTATTACTTTAATTTGTGGAATAAATGGGGGAGATTTAATGTTTTTTGGGAGGGGTCCCAATCTAGATTGAGCATTTTAAAAGTCACTTAAAAATCCATGTTCACTTCGGTTTAGTAAAACCAGCTGGTTTTGAAGTATTGATTTTTAATTTCAGAGGAAAAGTCTAGTAGGAATGTTCACGTTCTCTGTGTGTATTTTGTGTTTCTCTCTCTCTTCGGCCTAAGATGAAACTAATAGCCATGATGTGTCTGCTTCTCTGCTATCTCTGGGGCTGCATCTGCTGCTGTCAGCTGCTCCCTTGTTATCTGGCCGCTGGTCCTGCTCAGTCAGTTGTATGGGAATGTCAGTTCCATTAATAACCCCGGGGACCGGACAGGCAGATAGTGGAAAATGGGTGAAGAGAGAGAAATTGTATTTAACCCGATGTTCTGAATTGTCATTTCCTAGACCCAAGCATAGCTGGGTAAAGGCAGGCTGAGGGCGAGACAGCAAGTCTGTTTCTGACAGAATCTCACACATGAGCCAGAGAAACAGCCTGATACCAAGAGGAAGAAAGAGTGAAAGAAATTGGAGAAAAAGGCACATATTTGGAGTTGGGGGACTCAGAGGAAGCAGTGCTAGGAAGAAATGGCATGACTCAAGTATTCTAATAGAGGCTTTGACCACGTTATACAATACATTTATTTTTGATTTGAAATATTTTTGATGTTTCGCATGAATAAAATTCCTTTTTTGAAAAAAAAAATGGAGTTTATGGAAGAATTGATTGTTCATGGAAGATTTTGGAGTTTTGTGCTCTGTTTATTTGGTTTTGGATCAGTGAAAGGCCAGAGGGATGAGAGAAAGTTTTAATTTTCTTCATGCAAGTACAAGGACTTAGGTAGGTAGTGGATCTGTGTTTTGGTTATCTATTGCTACGTCATTAATCACCCCCAAAACTTTCTGGCATAAAACAAGTATTTTAATCATTTCTCAGGATTCTGTGGGTCAGCTGGGCTTGGCTGGGTGGCTCTTCTGCTGATCTCCCCTTGAGTCTGTCAGGCATTTGCGATCAGATGGTGGTTGTGGCTGTGCATCCCAGGTGGCTTCTTCACTCATGTGTCTGGCATTTCCGTTTTCCTCAGGTGACTTTGTACACAGGGTAGCATGGTACTCTTACAGGACAGCTAAGAGTATCAAGAGAAAGGAAGCAGAAGCTGCCTATCTTCTCAAAGTTTGCTCTTAGAAATCCCAGAATATTTGGCATGCTATATTCTCTTGGTCAAAGCCAGTCTTTATTTAAGGGCAGGAGAAATGGGCACAGAGGGAGGGGAGGAGTTGGTAGCCCTCTTTAGAAACTACCTACCTATAATCTGCATCCTTTGTTTCTTTCATCTGTATTCACTTTTCCTCCAATTATGTTAAAGAATTTTGAACTATCTTTACCTTCTCCCTTTGACACCTGACCACTGAGTATCATTACAATTTCTTTTTAAGACTTTTCATTGAGGCTCACATCTGTAACCCTAGCACTCTGGGAGGCCAACGCGGGTGGATTGCCTGAGTTCACAGGTTCAAGACCAGCCTGAGCAAGAGTGAGACCTCATCTCTAAAAAAGCCAGGTGTTGTGCTGGGCATCTGTAGTCCCAGCTATGTGGGAGGCTGAGGCAAGAGAGTTGCTTGAGCCCAAGAGTTTGAGATTGCTGCGAGCTATGATACTACTGTACTTTACTGAGGGCAATAAAGTGAGACTGTGTCTCAAAAAAAGAAAAAATATTTTTAATTGACAAATAATAATTGTATATATTTGTGGGGTAGAATGTGAATTTTGATGTATATACACATTCTAGAAAGATTCAAACTAATTAACATACCCATCACCTCACCAACTTATTTTACTGTGGTGAGGACATTGAAAATCTATTTTAAGCCATTTTGAAACATACAAAACATTATTAACTATAGTCACCATGCAGTGCAATACATCACTGAGACTTATTCCTTCAGTTTGAACCTTTGTACCCTTTGCTAAGAATCTCCTCTTTCCCCATCTACTCCCCTTCCCTAGCCTAGCTGCTGGTAACCACCTTTATTTCTATGAATTGCCTTTTTCAGATTCTGCATATAAGTGAGATCATAAAATATTTATCTTTCTATACCTGGCTTATTTCACTTAGTGGAATCCCCCCCCCCACCCGCTTGGTTAATTAGGTTACTATTTTTTTATTGACCAATCTTTTTTCCCCACTTAAGATCAGTATATACATTGACTCACAGAACTATTTGTGGAAGCCTAATTATTATTGGCGTCAGCCTTGGGACACCATGATCTTCCTACACAGGTGTAAGAAATTCCTACTAGGTTGTAAGTTCCAGAACTAGACCAGAGTATGAAGGGCTGACCCGTCGCAGTGGGCAAATCATTTTTCCAGTTTTATATTTGAAGTCCTTAGTAAATAAACTTACTTTTTGGTAGAGACACCTCCTCCCCTGACTTTGGTGATCCTGTACTCCATAACCCACAACTCTCAGGATTAGAAAGGGCTCTACTTCACTTTGTGTCCTGGCTGAGCTATGGTGAATGGGATAGGTCTACCCTCCACGTTATATGCTGTTCTCAGAACTGGCAGTTACAGTCCATGCTGATGAGAGCTTCCTTGCAGGGATTTGTAAGGATTAGAACTAATGAGTGAAATGGACCTGTCCCAGAGTAGAGTGGAGCCAAGGACAGTAGTGAGGTTGTGTCCCTTAGGATCACAGAACAGAGGCTTAGCTCAACTCTGATGTTAAATTATAAGGCTAATTTACATCTTTGTGGAAAAATTCAGCTTATTCTTCTAGGTCTTTGAAAATAAAAGTTAAGGTTTGGCAAAGTGATTTGTAATATGTCATGTTGCTTTTTTTTTTTTTTTTGAGGCAGAGTCTCACTATGTCACCCTCAGTAGAGTGCTGTGGCATCACAGCTCACAGCAACCTCAAACTCTTGGGTTTAAGCAATTCTCTTGCCTCAGCCTCCTGAGTAGCTGGGACTACAGGTGCCTACCACAATGCCTGGCTATTTTTTTCTTTTTGTAGTTGTCATTGTTGTTTAGCAGGCCTGGGCCGGGTTTGAATCTGCCAGTCCTAGTGTATGTGGCCAGTGCCCTAAGCACTGAGCTATAGGCACTGAGCCAGTCTCAACATTTTTTGACCAAACACTTGCTTCTTCCCTCTCTTCTTGGGCCGAATCTAAGGTAAGAATTAAATAGTTTTGTAGGAGGTTACTCAGTGGTTTTGTTGAATGATGAATAATTGATGATGACATTTAGGCTGTTGTTTACAAACAGCCCACATCATCTCATTGCTTTGTTTGAATATAGGTGGCCTTTCTGATTTCCCTCCCTAAACTGCCTTTTCAGAGCTCAAATTTGGTTTAAAATGTGGCTCATGGATAAGGTGACCAGATTTTAACATTGGCAAAGCGAGATACCATGGGGCGGGGCGGGGCCTGACAACAATGCAAACTTTGATAAACAGTTCTCCATAATCAGTTCTCAACAATTATTTGTTATTATTAAAGTTTAACATTATAAAATTAACAAAAATAATATAAAACACATATCCTGGTGAAATAGCCACATGGCAGCCAAAAACCGTATATTCCCTTCCTGTTCTCCCTTGTTCCCTAGCTTGTTGTGCATTCTTTCCCCAAATTGGGGCTTTTTAAAAACCCTGCAGGATGCAGGACAACTTGTTAAAAATTGGGACTGTCCCGCCAGAACTGGGACATCTGGTCACCTTATGGGGGGGGGGCTACTTGTTTGTTCCGGACAGTTTGACTCCTTCTGAGCTAATTGTCCTTGCCTAGAAGCGAGGGAGGGAGCCAGTCTCCTTCTGATACCTTGCCCAGGAGGGGAGTAGGGAGTTTATATTAGCCTTTTCATTTCCAAATGAAGTTACATTAACCTCTTCATTCCCAAATGGAGTTACATTAACCTCTTCATTCCCCAATGGAGTTACATTAACCTTTTCCGCAGCCGAAAACCATATATTCCCTTCTCATTCTCCCGCTGTTCCCTAGTTTGTCTTTCATTCTTTCCAAAAATCGGAACTTTTTAAAAACGCCGCAGGTCACAGAACAAACTGTTAAAAATCAGGACTGTCCCGCCAAAAGCGGGACGTCTGGTCACCTTACTCATGGACATCTCAGAATAAATAACCAGATCTGAACTATGAAGACAGAATGTGGCTTCAGGTCCCATTTCCTTGACCTGTGTTCTGACACTCACGTCTGAGGTTTAGTCTAAGAAGATGGAGACTGGTATTCTGGTTATCTGAGAAGTAGAAAGCAGAGAGGCACCTAGACGCATGCAATTTACCTTAAGATATGTCATGCTCTAGATGTGGCTAGTATGGTAGCAGAGTGAAGTGTTGCTGATAATATATTCTTACAAGGAGATAATGCAGGACCAAGTTGATAGCGTTTTGGAGGACCCAAATTTGGAACCAAGGGCTCATGTTTCACCTCATAGGCTTGTGCAGTAAGGCACAAGGTTCCTGGTCTGCTCATGGTGTATTTCTGCATTTCAAACTCCAAAGCCAGGCAGGCCTAAGCTTTAGGAAAGTTCTGAGTTTAATTGGTTCAAAACGGAACCTGACTCTTTATGACAGTGCTAGGATTCCTAAGGCCAGGGGCCAGGAATTCTTGGGCCAGGGGTGATCCTGCTAGAATCCATTTCTCAGGTGCTTTTGGCTATGAATTTCCTCTATGAGAATGACAGCTTCCTCTTCCCTGGGGCCCCATTCCCTTGAATACCACTATCTAATTGACCCGGGTGCCTTGACTGATCTGCAAAATAAATGTTCTGATATTTCTAAACTGGACATAACTTATCCTCTCTTCTTTCCATTCCCTTGTTATTCTTGGACATCCTTGCCTTTCTGTTTTCACCTCCCTTCTTGGCCAAGTCTTGTTCTGCCAGGGGCGCTCATTAAAAGTTTAATCCCACTGATGTCCAGAACCAAAAGTTCAGGGATATGATTTTTAGGGAGGGATGGAGAACTTCTTATAAGTATGCGTAAATGTATATCTGCATGTGTCTTTTCATTCTTATAGTTGAAAGTATCATTTGTCTTGGCATGCTCAATATGGTTACTGATACAGAGGTGGTTTGTACCTTACATATTATTCTGAACATTTAGATAAGTGAAGTGAATAATATTTATATATTAGAATATTATTTTTTTTTTACCCCCTGAAAGGCAGTGTATATTGGGAAAACATAGTCTATCCAATGAGTGAGTTAGTTTCCCCTTTTGAGTGTCAGCTCATCAACTCTGAAATGAGGATGATCTGTACCCGTGTTGTAGAGTTGAAGTAATATTTAGATCCAACAATGAAGTAAAGCACTTAGCATAGTACCTGGTACATGGTAGGGGTTTAACAAAGAGCCTTGTCTTTGTTATAATAAAAAATGTTATTTCTCTTGTTTCTGTTTCTGTTTAGGTCTGAGATCTCCTCCTCTTTGACAATGACCTGTTCACAAGGCCCTTCCTTTCCCATCTTGTCCCATTCCATCCCATCCTCTACCTTCTTCCATTGGTCTTTCTTTTTCATCCCATTCACCACATGTGACTGACTATGAACTCCTAAAGGACAAGAATGTGTCTCTGTTCCTGCTACACGCAGTAACATGGATGAATTTCACAGAAGTACTGATGAGTGAAAGAAGCCACATACAAAAAGAGTACATAATTTTTCTGAAGTTCAAGATCAGGCACAACTAATCTACAGAGATTGAGGTTAGAATAGTGGTTTTCTTGAGGGTAGAAAGATTATTATTTTTTGTGTGGTTTGATTTTTTTCATTTCTTTCTTCTCATATGTGTGTATATATATATATTCATTTCATATTAATTTGAGGGTACAAATGATTAGGTTACATTATTTGCATTTGTTAGATAAGGTTCAAGTTATGGTTGAGTTCTTCACCCAGGAGGGGTACCATATGCCTTTACATTGTTTTCTTTAGGCAGAAGCTTACCAATCCCTCTTCCTTCTCCATTCCTCCTCCTCCTTTAATTTAATTGTATTTTTCTCTCATGTGGGTGTATAGTTGTTTATCTATTGGTTTCATATTAGTATTGCATACATTGGATACTTGCTTTTCCAGTATTATGATACTTTACTAAGAAGAATATTCTTCAACTCCATCCAGGTTATTACAAAAGATGTAAAGTCTCCATCTCTTTTATGGCTGAGTAGTATCCCATGGTGTACATATACCACAGTTTGTTAATCCATTGCTGAGTTGATGGGAACTTGGATTGATTCCATGTCTTGGTGATTATGAATTGAGCTGCAATAAACATTCTGGTGCAAATGTCCCTGTAGTAAAATGATTTTTGTTCATCTAGGTAGATGCCTAGTAATGAGATTGTGGGAGCAAATGGAAGGTTTACTTTGAGGATTCTGCATACTTCTTTCCATAGAGGCTGCATTAATTTGCAATCCCACCATCAGTGTAAAAGTGTTCCCTTCTCTCCACATCCATGTCAGCATCTGTAGCTTTGTGACTTTGTTATGTGGGCTATTCTTAGAGGGGTTAGGTGATATCTCATAGTGGTTTTGACTTGCATTTCTCTGATGATTAAGGATGATGAACATTTTTTTCATGTGTTTGTTGGCCATTCATCTGTTTTCTTCAGAGTAGAGACATGTCTCTTGCCCACTTATAAATGGGGTTGTTTGCTCTTTTCTTGTTGATTAATTTGAGTTCTTTGTAAATTCTTCTTATCAGCTCTTTGTCAAATTCATAAGATATTCATGCAAATATCTTCTCCCATTCTGAAGGTTGTCTGTATACTTTAGTTGTGGTGCCCTTAGCTGGGCAGAAGTTTTTTAGCTTGATCATGTCCCATTTATTTCTTTTTGGTGTTGCTACAATTGCCGGGGGGGGGGGTCTTCTTCACAAAGTCTTTTCCCAGTCCAATATTATTGATTTTCCCCCACACTTTCTTCTAGAATTTTGATTCTTTTATGTCTTAAATTTAAATCTTTTATCCAATGAGAGTCAATTTTTGTCAGTGATGAGAGATAGGGGTCTAATTTCAGTCTTCTACATGTGGCTAACCAGTTCTCCTAGCACCATTTGTTAAATAGGGATTCTTTTCCCCAGCGCATGCTTTTGTTTGGTTTATCAATGATCAGGTGGTGATACGTGGCTAGTTTCATCTCTAACATCCCTATTCTATTCCATTGATCTATATCAGTATTTTGTGCCAGATATAATACAATTCTTAGAATTGCACTGGCTATTTGGGTTTTTTTGTGGTTCTATATGAAACGAAGTACTATTTTTTTCAAGTTCTTCAAAGTATGTTGTTAGTTCTTTGATGGAGATTTTATTAAATCTGTAGATTGCTTTGGGGAGTATAGATATTTTAACAGTGTTGATTATTCCCAGTCAGAGGCACAGGCTGGCTGACTAGATAAAAAAAAGCACAAACCAACTGTATGCTGTCTTTAGGAAACATACTTAAGCTATCCTCTAAGGACAAAGCAAGACTTAGGGTGAAGGGTTGGAAAACAATATTTTAGGCAAATGGAATTGAGAAGAAAGCAGGGGTTGCAATCTTTGCAGATACAATTGGATTTAAAGCAACAGAAAGACAAAGATGGACACTGTATAGTCATCAAGGGAACAATACCACAAGAAGACATCGCAATCCTAAATATCTATGCATCCAACATAAATACTCCCAGATATATAAAACGAACCCTAAATGATCTGAACAGTATGACATTCTGCAACACCATCACTGGGGACTTAAACACCCCTCTGACAGAACTGAATAGATTGTATAAGCAGAAACTAAACAAATAAGCAATGGTCTTAAACACAACTTTAGAATGAATAGGATTAACAGACATATACAGAGCATGCCGTTCCAATAAAATTGAGTATATGTTCTCTTCAGCCCATGGCTCATCTTCCAAAATTGATCATATCTTAGGGCACGAAATCAAATCTCAACATATTTAAAAGAATAGAAATTATACCTTGTGTCTTTTGGACCACCATGACATAAAAGTAGAACTCAACTCCAGCAAAAATCTTCATCCCCACATAAAGTCATGAAAAGTAAACAACCATATACTGAAAAACAGTGGGGTGGAAGGATTATTGACTGGAAAGACACCCCAAGAAGGCTTCTAGGTGCTATAAATATTTAAAATTTTTTTCTCAGAGCTACTAACCCAGGTGTGTGTGTCTCTGTGTGTATGTGTTTTAAAAAAATTCTTTAATTTGTACACTTACTGTTTGTGCATTTGGTAGAACTCAATAAAAAATTTAAAAGATGTTTCCTAGTATGTAGTGCTTGTTTGACCATTCAGGAAAAGGTTGATTATTGAGCAGATGTTATGATGATATAAGTGGTCAATCTTAATCACCACATGACTAAGGCCAAAGTTTAAGGAAGATGTAACAGACATTTTGGGAAACATGGTGGACATAATTTATAATTGATAGAGTTCACGTTGTTATTCACAACACTGAATCTTCACTTAGCTGTTTCAGAAAATATTGTAAATAGGGATGACGGGACTTGCTATTTGGTATGGTTTGTGCAGGGGGCATGGCAGGGAACACAGGAGAGAGAGACGCACAGTCCTGTAAGACTGGTGGAAAACCTCATTTCTAAAATGATTCTCTGTTGCCTCCTTCCCCTTCCTTTCCCACCCTCCCTTTGTCCTTTTATCAATTCTACTTGGAAATGAAATCTGTGATTCTAATAGATGCTCCTGATACTTGTACGGCAATCCTACCAGATGGTATTTGAATCTCGGGTGTTCTATGAAAAATGAAAAGACCAAACACATGCACAAATAAATGAAGGTTGAATTAATCTTTATAATTAAATGGAATATTACCCTGCTATGACTGATTTTAGCTTTCAAACTAGATTGCATGCTAATTTTTCAGTGAACTGTAATTGTATTAACGTAGCTTTTTAGATGCCTGAAAGTACTTAAAAACAGATTTTACCAAGTTACTGAGAGAAAAGTTATTAGAACTTTTAATCTAAACATCTCTGAGATCTTCAAGTATATTTATACCATGACTTATAGCTGCAAAGCTTTTTCCAATTGTTGATTTATTCTTTGTCCCTTATCATTCTGGGGTTTAGGTGACATTGGCTAGAAATTGGGTTGAACTGCAAGTGCCTGAGGCACATTCGAGAGTTGGTGGGAGGGAAGATGGTGGTGTTTTTGCCAGAAAGTGCTCCTAATAGCATAGCAGTGGTGCCTATTAGTGAAAGCTCTAAGGATTATTGAAGTAGTGTGTAAATACTCTTCTTATGAATGGCTAACATAGTGTTGGGGTTCTCAGACGCCTAGGCAAGTACCACAATTTAGAGCAGAAAGTGGCTCACGCATGAAAACCCCTTATAGCAGTGTTTCACAGCCCAGGGCAATATTACACTCCCGGGGGACATTTGGCAATGTCTGCTGATATTTTTGGTCACAACTGTGGAGGGGTGTTACTGGCATTTAGTGGGTAGAAGTGAGGAATGCTGCAATGCACAAGACAGTCCCTAGCAAAGAAGAATGATTATTCCTCAAATGTCAGCAGTGCCAATGTTGAGAAACCCTGCCTTATAGTAAGGGCCATTCATCACAATGCACGTTCCGGTCCAGAGACATGCTGGCTTAGTAGGCCTAGGGTGGCTTCCCAAATTTGTATTTTGAACAGACTCCCAAGTGTCACCAGCTGAAAGACAATGCTTTCAGAAGCCCTCAACTAGAATATGCCAATATCAAAGGAATAAGTAATCTGTATGAGTCTGGCCCTTTGGTCTCTCCATGACAATTCTAACTTGCCTAATTTGATAATTCACTAACGTAATCTCGTTTGATCTCTCCTTTCTACCTTATGAGGGAGTTTATTCAGAAGTTTTGTTAAGGTGGTAAAGAATTGTGCATCTAAGAGCTCCACCTTAAAGGAGCAAAGGATGCCAATTCCCACTCAGCTGAACTGTTGGTGAGAGAAGGGATATATTTATTTAAGTTAATCCCCAGCTTGCCTCCTACTTACATAAGTAATTTAACAATTGGAGAAGGATTAAGTAGCTGATTAAATTTCTCTGAGCAATATTAGATGTTAGGACCTAGGTATTGCAGGTACACTTCTAAGCCCTTTGAATCTTGACATTTAAAAGTGATTTTGAATAATTTGTGGTTTTTTTTTCTTTCTTCAAAAAAGGGTGTTAAATTTTTTTCATGATATTTATTCCCATTCTTGATTAATACTTGTATATTGGCTCTGTTTTAACCTCATTTACCTCAGTAAAATAGGAATATGTATTACAGTTAATTATATGAGTGTTGAAAATAATTGTTATTTAATTACATGTTTATACATTGATAAAACTTTCTGAAAAGATCGCCCGTGTACTTTATTTTCTCCTTGTTGTCTTTATTAATGGTTTTGAAAAGCTTGGGAACCTCTTACGTAGATAAGGATTGGCAAACTTTTTGTATAAAGAGCCAAATATTAAACATCTTGGGCTTTGTGCTGGCTGTATGGTCTCTGCTGCAACCACTCAACTCTGCCCTTGAAGCGTGAAAGTGGCCACAGGCAGTGTTGAGCGTGGCTGGTGTCAGGGAGGAAAAACTTCTCTTCCACCTCCTCAGGTTTAGTGTTTAGGGGACTGTGAACTCAACCGACAAGAGACATGAGCAAGAGAAAGACAATGTTTATTCACTAATGTACTTGACAGCTGGCAGAAAGGATAGCCCAAGGAAGCTTTTAGAATTTGGGGCTTATCTTAAGAACAGGAGGGGGTTGGGATTTCAGGGGACAATAAATGGTAGGCAGTGACTGAGAACTCTGTGGGAGAAGCTAATGGAAAGTGAGGTTTGTTTATGCATGTTCTCATCTTGGCACCAATTTCTCCTTTGTGGTGATGGGAGTCACCTTTCCCCCGGTGCAGGAAACTTCTCTTAAAGGATTGATGACAGTTGAAATCTTCTGGAAGGCTCTGCTTTTAGGCAGATAAGGTGAGCATGGAAAAAGCCTCTTCCTGCTTCTGTTGATTCTTGGATGCCTTAAGCTCAGGTGGTAGGCTGGTTTGATCCCGGATGTGGAGCCCCGTGAGTGAGACAGGGCAAAATGTCATTTTCTTTGGCTCATATAAAATCCTAATAATGATATATAGGATTGTTTCCACTCTTGGGTTTTTATTATTTTGGCTGTGTTTGGACAAATGGGTGGAGCTCATTGAGGCCTAGGATATCCATTTGAGCAGGTCCAGCAGCTGTTCTAGTCACCAAAACTTTGGGAGAAGTTTACCCAGGGAATTGAAGCTAATAAAAACACTGATTTAAAAAATTATATTCTTTGGCCATTCTCCTGTTCGGTGAGCCTTGCCTCTATTTTTAAGGTAATATTGCCCCGACACTCGGGGGGAAGGATGTTTTGTTTTATGGATTAATCAAGGGTGGCTTTTGGCTTTGAATTCTATTGCTACTACCTGTTCTGTCTACTTACTAAGAAAACTCAGATGTTAATTTCTTTCTTTAACTCTGTTGGGGGTGCAGGGCTCACCCAAGTAAGAAGAGTGTGACAAAGACAAAGGGAACTGTTTAGTAGTGTAAGTATGGCAAAATGAAGATTTATCTGTGCCTGAGTAGTTCCTTTTATGGTCTGGAGAAATTGCCCACCTCCAAGATAAATGGAGATGGTGTTTTAGGAGAGAGGATGGATAGTGCTGGTCTATAGTTTGGAACATGCCTTTCTAGAATGTTATCTACACCAGAGAGCACTGGGATTGTCCACTCTACTGGGGCGTGACTCACACAGGGTTAAGGATGGAAAATCTGAAATCTAATAAAATAAGAACTGTGATTTTCCTTTATAAACCCCTCTGATTCATTGGGTGGAGGGCCGCTGGCTTATCACCCCTCCACCTCTGTGTGATACATCCGTTTGTGGACCACACCCAAAAGCAATTTGCAGAATTAAAGTTTCTGAAGACTTATAATAAATCTTATCAAGGGGATAAACTTTGATTTGTCGGACAACTACATTGTTATTATACGTGGGGTCCTGAAAGCCTCAAAAGATATTAAAGCCTATTCCCCAGGATAATTTTCATCAATACCATTAGCTCTGCTTAGGATTATATCTTCGGCTAAGGCATCTATACTAGCCAATTATTTGTTTGGCATTATGGAAACTGCTGTTGTTTTGAAGGATCGTGTAATTCATGTACAGTCTCCTGAACTTCCGGGAGCTTAAAGCTCAGAATTTTGATTGATGTTTAATAGTTCTTACAGAACTCATCAGAGAAAATGAGGCCTTGGCGTGGTTAAGCCTGACTGGAGCTTTCAAAGCCATTGCAAGCTTAAGAAAGTTGCCTTATGAGTTGTGACAGGGAAGTGATCAGTCGTTCCATTTTTTCCCTTATTGGTGAAATTAATAAGAAAAGAAAAAATATGCTAAGAGACTTAACCATGTACAGTAAAACACAAAGCTGTTTAATTAAGTGATTAAAACGATCCCTTTGATGTTATACATGTAAGACATTTGAGAATTTACCTGACTCTCCTAAATAGCCAAGTCAGTAGGGATTAAAACAAATAAGCTTTCTCCTCTTGCTTTCTGTAGATTAGCTTAGTTCTAAGTGGCTTTGAAAATTCAGGAGTAAAGCAGTCAACCTACCCGATGTTTAAATCCGTTTGGTCATCTGTGTAAAAATTATGTGCTATTTCAGTGCTCGTAGCCAAATAAAGCAGAGTTATGTCTGGCTCTGTACTTCCCACTGGCATTATCAAGTTGTAGCGTAGCTTGTGAAAAATTCTGGGAAGGTGGGGGTGACTTGAGAGTTTAAATCATGTTGTATATTAAGTTTTCAATGTTCTTTGTGCTTCTGAATTCATTTGTGATAGCTATTATCTCTCTCTCTCTCTTTTTTTTGAGACAGAGTTTCACTTATTCACCCTCAGTAGAGTGCTGTGGCGTCACAGCTCACAGCAACCTCCAGCTCCTGGGCTTAGGTGATTCTTTTGCCTCAGCCTCCCGAGTAGCTGGGACTACAGGCGCCTGCCACAACGCTCAGCTATTTTTTTGTTGCAGTTTGGCTGGGGCCGGGTTTGAACCCACCACCCTCAGTATATGGGGCCGGCGCCCTACTCACTGAGCCACAGGTGCTGCCCACTATTATCTCTCTTTTAAAATACTAATCTTCACTTTCTGAACTCTCTGTAGTCTCCATAGAACTTAATTGTGATTTTTAAAGCTCTAGCCATAAGTAAGACTTTAGGGCAAGGAATAAACTCTCAAGCAACTAAGATCTGTTGCATGTACATGGTAGTAATAGCAAAGAGCAAAACATAAACAAAAATCGTAGCAGCTAAGCCATGCATGCAAGTGCATACACATGTACAGGAACTGCATTGTGGAACATGGTTCAGTTTGGCAAGGATTGTTAGGCCCTTACTGTGTACTAGGCCCCGTGGTGTGAATTGAAGCAATTCAATGAATAATCTACCCTCACTGAATTATCTATGTTGGCCTGCTAAGCTGTGACCATCAGGCCATATTTGGCATGCTGTTTTGATTTGGTCCATAGGCTAAGACTGGATCTTACCTTTTTAAACGGTTTTAAAAAATCAAAAGAAGACTATATCATGAGACATGAAAGTTCTGTGAGTTTCAAAATTCACTGTCTATAAATATTTATTGGTATACAGCTGTGGCCATTTATTTATGTGTTTCCCCACTTGGTCTCTATTTTCCCGGGTACAATGGCAGGGTTGAGTAGTTGTTCAGAGATCTTATGGCCTACAAAAGCTGAAATATTTACTATCTGGCCCTTTACAGAAAAAGTTTGCTAATTCCTTTTTTTAAATGTGATTATGGAAAAATATTTCTTATTTATTTATTTTTAAAATTTCCAACTGATATGAGGGTACAAATGTTTAGGTTACATTGTTTTCATTTCTAAGGTAAAGTTCAAGTTGTAGTTGAGCTCTTCACGGGGGGGGGCGTGCTGAACATTGTGCACATTATTAGGTGAGAACCCGCCAATTGTGCACATTATTAGGTGAGAACCCGCCAATTGCCTTCCCTTCTTCTCCCTACTTTCTCCCCCTCTCCTCTCTATAGACTATACTCGTGTTTTTCTTCTGTGCGAGCATGTCATTGTTTATATATTGGTTTCGTATTAGTATTGAGTACATTGGGTAATGTTTTTCCCATTCTTGTATTACTTTAGTATGGAGAATGTGTTTCACCTCCATCTAGGTAAACACAAAAGATGTAAAGTCTCCATTTTTTCTTATGGTTGAAAGTTACTCCATGGTATACATATACATTACCAGTTTGTTAATCCATTCATGTGTTGATGGGCATTTGAGTTGCATCCAAGACTTGGCAATTATGGATTGAGCTACAGTAAACATTCTGTTGCAAATGTCCCTGAGATAAAATGATTTTTGTTCGTCTGGATAGCTACCTAGTAATGGAATTGTGGGATCAAATGGAAGGCTGACTTTTCGTTCTTTTAGACTTGTCCATACTTCTATCCATAAAGTTTGTATTAGTTTGCAATCCCCCCAGCAGTGTAGAAGCGTTCCCTTCTCTCCACATCCACACCAGCATTTGCAGTTTTGGGACTTTGTGATGCAGACTAATCTCACTGGAGTTAGGTGATATCTCAGAGTGGTTTTGATTTACATTTCTCTTATGATTAGGGATAATGGGCATTTTTCATGTGTCTGTTGGCCATTTGTCTGTCATTGTCAGAAAAATTTCTGTTCAAGTCTCTTGCTCACTTATAAATGGGGTTGTTTGCTATTTTCTTGTTGATTCATTTGAGTTCTCTGTAGAGCTAGTTATCAGCCTTTTGTCAGATATGAAACATGCAAACATCTCTTCCCGTTCTGAAGGCTGTCAGTTTGCTTTGGTTGTGGCACCCTTACCTGTCTGTTTGCTTTGGTTGTGGCACCCTTACCTGTGCAAAGGCTTTTTAGCTTGATCATGTCCCAGTTATTTCCTTTTTGGTGTTGCTGCAATTGCCAGGGGATGTTCCTCATAAAGTCTTTTCCCAGGTCAATATTTTCAAGTGTTGCCCCCTCACTTTCTTCTAGAATTTTTATTGTTTTGTGTCTTAAATTTAAATCTTTTATCCAGTAAGGGTCATTTTTTTGTCAGTGGTGAGAGGTGTTGGGTCCAATTTCAGTCTGCTACATGTGGTTGACCAGTTATCCCAGCACCATTTACTAAGTAGGGATTCTTTCCCCCAGGAGTTTGTTAATTCTTCATCTTGATAATGCAATCTTCTTTTATTATCTGAATACTCTTTTCAACTCTATTTCACTATATTGGCATTACAAGTTCAATATATCCACATTCTACAGAAGAGGAAACTAAGGAGCAGAGAGATTCAGATAATTAAGGTACTGCTAATGTCTTATGTTAATGGTGATGACAAGTTGTTATAGAATGTTTTTCTTTAGATTTTTTGGAAGAAAAATACAGTAGGGGATCATATTATATGTTTGTGTGTTCCTTTAGCACTAAGGAAATTCTTTTTTTTTTTTTTTATTGAATGGTAACTATGTACATTAATGCACTTCTGGGGTACAGTGTGGGGTTTTCACATGCAATCTGAAATACTTCCATCAAACTGGTCAACAAGGAAATTCTTAAGCCTAGATTGCATGCTTAATAAGTATTTGTTGGTTGATTGAAGTAGCTTATATTAAAACATTTAGTTTTGTTTATCATTGAAAATTAACCGCAACAGATTTTAGATCTTGCTTCATTTTCCAGAAGGTTTCTGGGTTCTCACAAAGTCTCTCTCTCTTTTCCCCCCATTTTTGTTCTCCTGTGGTAAGATTAGTTAATGTGGAAATGTGCTTTGATGTGAATAGCATTGAATTATGTTCATGTTCATGTGTTAGACCTTTTATATTTGAAGGTTAAATAGAAAATGTAGCTTTCTACATTTTCTGATATTATGGATGACATTGATCAGACTGGGTTTATTAACTAAATTACTTGCTATGTGTATCAATATTTATTGAGCATTGACTACTTGCTATATGTCTGGCATTATGTTCCATGTGGAAAACACAACGATGATTAAGTGGAATAGGCCATTGGCTTAATTTCAATAGTAGCAGAAAGAAGGTTCTCTCAGCTACAAAAACCTCCTTTATAATTAGATTTATCTCTTTGGATAATAAACCGCTCTTTGAAATACAGGTATTTCTGTAGAGTTAATACATTAGATTGCTATTAGTCACATTTTATCATAAATTAGTTTGAGGCCTCCAATGACAGCTAACGGATTAGCTGTCTTAAAAGAATAATAGTTTTGATGGATGAAGAGGGAAGGGGGAGATGACTCTGGAGCACAGCGTATTGGCAAGGAAAGGCCAATTTGCGTGTGATGGGATGGCAAGTGAAATAAGCACACTGATGGACGTTGGGAGGAACAGACACAGGAACAAGAAGGGGAAGCAGGCAGAAATGAAGGTGTTGGATGCTAAAGACAACCTTTGTCTTGGTCTTTTCAAGGGTTAGATTTCATGATGTTTCTTGTGTCCATTTTCAGAGGTGTACAAATAGGGGCCCTCAAAAGAATCCTTCAAATTTTTTTGGAGATGTGAATAGCCCAAATTCTTCTGGCTTATGTGCACAGTCGGGCTTTGCTAGGGAAATCTTCCACAGTGCTCTAAGAAGCTTGTGGGTATGTTTGTCTCACCAAAAGTGTTAGTTTCTTAAAATGGATCTCTGACTAAAGAAAGTGACATTATTTTACAGGAGCCTTCAGGTTTTGGGTTAAGGGTAGAATCTGGCCTGGACTGCCCTGAAAGATCCTCCAAATAGGAACACATTTACTCCCTATCCTCGGAAGAAGTCATGTTTCTACTTTCTCTGTGTAATCCACAACTAACATTTATTTATTCATCATGTACTTTGGACCAAGGAATAAAAAAAGAAAGTGTTTTATATTCAATGTCATCCTAAACTCTTTCAGCCAATGCTATGAAGAAGGTACTAAGTTTTTTTCTCAAACTACGTCTGATAAAAGTGTGTTAGGATTACATTAGGCTACAGCTAATGGAAAACATGATACATAATACCTCAAACAAATAAGGAGTTTATTTGCCTCATGTCATGAAGGGGAAGTAGAGGTATTCCAGTCTTAAAATGGTGGGCTTCCAATGCCATCAGCTTTTTACCCCACTGTCTACAGCATGTAAATGTCTTTCTCTTATTTGTTGCCTTATGGTTACAAAACAGCTGCTTTACCTCTGGCATTGCATTAACATTCCAGAAAGGATGAGGAAGAAAGGCTAAAGCAATGGTTCTTAACTGGGGGTGATTTTTACACCTAGGGTACATTTGGCAATATATGAAGACATGTTAGGTTGTCACAACTTGTGGGGGCGGTGTTGCTTCTGGTAGCTAATGTGTAGAAAGCAAAGATACTGCTAAACTTCCTACAAAATACAGGACAACCCCTACAATAAGAATTCTCTGGCTCCAAATGTCAATAGTCTTGAGATTGAATAACCCTGGACTATAGGTAGAAAGCACATGCAGGTAGTCAGTCCTCTTTTTACATGATTCTTGGGAGGATCATACAAGGACTTGCAGTTATACTTGTGTGCATATGTTATTGGTTTAAATATCATCCCAGGGCCAATGCTAGTTGTAAAGCAAGCTGGGAAACACTGATAATTTTTGTTGGGTCCATTGTTATCCTGAGCAGAATTGGGGTCCTGATAGTAAGAGAAGAAAGGGATAATAAATATGGGGTAGACAATAAGCAATGAATGTTTGCTTCAGAAAAGTCAAGTACTTTGCCCAAGGTCATAGAGGTAGCGAAGATAAGCAGTTGTTTGAACCTCTTCCATTGAAAAAGGATGCCTAGTTGTCAAGTGCAACTCCTCTTCAGATATGTGTATAGATAAGAGATGGAAATGCATGTACTAGTTATGGAAAGCTCTGGAGGTTTTGGTCAGCCATGAACCTCTTAGGAAATATTTTTTTGCAGGATATAATATACCATGTATTAAATATTCATATCACTGTTCTCTCCGCATTTGCAGTGAAACTTTTCTTTCCTCCTTGTCTACACAACCAATGGGGTAATCAATTTTAGACCTGCCTTGCTAATACTTTGTTCTTCAAACCATCAAACTACTGGCACTTCATGTCCCCATTCTGAGAAAGTTAAAAAGTGATGTGAACACTATTTGCATTAGGGTTCATTCAGGAAAACAGATGCTCTTCTAAGTATATCAAGCAGGAAGACATTTAATAGAGGGAACTGGAAGCTAATGCAACCATTCAAAGGGCTGGGGTGTGAATGGAAGAGCTAGCCAATGATCTCTGCTACTTTCCCTCCAATGGGGTCTTTTCAGGAGAATGCCTGGAATATGCTGGCAAAGGGCTGTATTAATTGCCTGCAGATGCCCGTGTGCCTGGCTATGGCTACCAACAACAAATACATGGTATCTCCTTTTATACCTCTGGAATTGCCTATGAGTAGTTCTCAGTGGTGGTCTAACCTGGATCCATGCCCCATGGGATATTGTGAGATGTAGTTCTGAAGCTTCTCAGGGAGGAATATAGAATAAGGTAGGGTTGAGATAATGTGGAATTGACAACAGACTCTCTGGCTGAAGAAGCATTTGAGTTTGAATAGAAGGATACATAACACAGAAATTTGGGGGAAGAAGAGCATTCTATTCATATGTTGGCAATGTTGCTACTAGTATTATTTATTCTGAGCTATGTATCCTTGGGAGATAAATAAGAATTCTTTGGATCTCTGTACAAATTCTCTTCATGTCATAGTGCTGCTAAATAAATAATAATAAAAGGATTCAATGACCTGCATATATGGTACAGAAGGTAATGTATTCTGTGAGGCTCCATAGTGCGATGGGGGGTCCCAGAGGGTGAGGGTTGAAAAACAATGCATAATTCATCAGCATGTCTTCAGAAAACAATTGTGGATGACTCAGCTTGTATATTTCTTTCTTTTCTTTCCATTTTTTTTTTTTTTGGTTTTGTTTTTGGGAAACTATCCAGAGCTCTATTTGATATAGCTATACATATGACTGACTTACGGTGACCTGATAAAATACAGTGAGGAATTAAATACAGTGAAAGAAATAATAGAATAGTTTCAGAACAATGCCTATAGACATATGCCTATAGACATATGACATATTGTTTGGTGTTGGGTAGAGAGTTGTAACCTCTAGTTATCTGCTATCTGGGTCACATCAGACTTTTAGTAAGTATAACTCACAGGCTTTTGAAGGAATAATTTGATCTGTGCTATATTTGAGCCTGTGGAACAGCAAAATCCATTATGATTATATCCTATGACACTCCTAAAATACTCTGAGTCTTGAGTTTCAGGTTTCTGCTGATATTTAATATTTGAGTTATCTCAAGGAAGATAAGGGAAATGTACTATCTTACTCTATTTATTTCTTGAGTAAAATTGAAAGGGACTAATGGAAAAAACTCGTTACCAAGAGTAGTGTGCAGAGTTCACTGGTTTTGCTTTGCTGGAATAAAACTAATGTGTTTGGGATCTTATGTTAGGTCATATGGAGGTGGATCTGGAGATGAGGATTCCTGTGCAAGTGATTAATTAAGCAAATACTCCCAAGAGGAACCAGCATAGAAATGGGAGAAGCAAGACAGGGAGGGGCAAGACGCAGGCGAAGTTGTGATTTCAGGGGACATCTTAGCACTAGTTTCATCCATCAGGGAACTCTGGAAGTGCAAATTATATCTCAGAGTTTGTCCTGAATTGAGGCCAAGGCTTTCATACTCTTCCTCTAGTTATTGGCTAAGGGTTGCTTGGGTGGAGGTGGAGGTAGAGTGGGCAGAAGGCAAATAAAGTCCCAGAAGCTAGCTGTTTTTGAGCACAGGCAAGGAGCTTTAGTTACCCCAGGGCAGGCCTTCAAAGAGTCTCAGGTTCTTGCCACTGGAAAAGAAAAGAACATATATTCTGGGGAGAGATATACAAAAATGATAAAGAGAATCCCAGGGGATGCAGCCAGAGCCCTGACAATGTACTTACAATGTACTTGTAAGCATCTCCTTTGCTTTTGTGAAACCCAGAATCTGGGGAGAGGAGAGAGAAATTTTCACACGAAACTATAAAGTTTCTCTCAAGTAAGGGCTGACAAACTTTTTCTAGAATGGTCCAGACAAAATATTTGAAGCTTTGTGGGTCACAGGGTTTTGGACTTAACTATTCAACTGTACAGTTGTAGACAAAAGTAGCCATAAATCATAGGTAAATTAAATGGGATAGCTGTGAATGGGGTAGCTATAAATGAATGGGGTAGGTATGTTCCAATAAAACTTTATTTATATAACAGGTGGGGGAGGGAGACTGGATTTGGCCCAAAGTTTGCCAATCTTTGCTCTAGAGGCTCTTTATATGTGCCTAAGGTGATTTGCCTTTATTCATTCTCTATGTGCTATAAAACACAGCATAATTAGTACCTTTGTCTATCAAAAGGATGGTTATGATATTATGACTTATCTTAAATTATTCTAGACCCTAACCTCCGATTTTTCTGGCATACTGGCTATCATTCACAACGTTGAAAGGATGATTTTCCTGAAGAATGACTCATCTCCTTTGACTTCTCTGCTAAACATATTTAGCTCTCTCTTAGCTATAAAATAAAATATAGACTCGTTAGCACGGTGCGTTCAGGAATCTCTGTGATCTGACTCCAAGCCAATTTTCCTGCATTATCTTCTGCTCTCCACTCTCATGTATTTATGGTCCAGCTTCATCAAATTACTTGCCATCTCTTCAATATGCCGTGTGCTTCCTGTCTCCCTGTATTTTTTTTCATTTTTATTTAAACTGACAAAATTATATATATATTTATGGTGTACAACATGATGTTTTGTTATATGCATACATTATAGAATGAATAAATAAAGCTAATTAACATATCCATTACCTCACATATTTATAATTTTTTAATAGTTAGAACATTTAAAATTTGCTCTTTTAGCAATTTTTTTTTTGAGACAGAATCTGATTCTGTTCCCTTCAGTAGAGTGCTATGGCATCAAAGCTCACAGCAACCTCAAACTCTTGGGCTCAAGCGATTCTCTTGCCTCAGTATCCCAAGTAGCTGGGACTATAGGTGTCCACCACAATGCCCAGCTATTTTTAGAGATGGGGTCTTTTTTTTTTGAGGTAGAGTCTTACTATATTGCCCTTGGTAGAGTGCCCTGGTGTCACAGCTCACAGCAACCTTGAACTCTCTGGCTCAAGTGATTCTCTTGCCTCAGCCTCCCAAGTAGCTGGGACAATAGGCGCCCACCACAATGCCCAGCTATTTTTTTTTTTTTTTTGCAGTTGTTTAGCTGGCCTGAGCTGGGTTTGAACCTGCCACCCTCAGTGTACATGGCTGGCACTGTAACCACTGTGCTATGGGTGCTGAGCTGAATTTGACTTTTTTAGATTCCACATTTGAGTGAGATCATGTGGTATTTGTCTTTTTGTGCCTGGATAGCTTATTTTGGTTAGTGTAATGCCTTCAGGTTCATCCATGTTGTCACAAATGACAGGATTTCCTTCATTTATAAAGCTGAATATTATTCCATTTATCCATTTACATACACTTCGGTTGACCGCATACCTTGGGTATTTTGAATAGTATTCCAATGAACATTGAAGTGCTGATATCTCTTTGACATATTGATTTCATTTCCTTTATTCCCAGAAGTGAGATTACTGGATCATAAGGTAGTTCCTCTTTTAATTTTTAAGGAACCACCATAGTGTTTTCCATAGTGGTTGTACCAATTTACATTGCCACCCAAATTTTCCTTTATTCTCCACACCTTCCCCAACATTTACCTCTTGTCTTGTTGATAACAGTCATCCCAGCAGATGTGAAGTGATATCGCAAAGTGGCTTTAATTTTCATTTCCCTTATGGTCAGTGATGCTGAGTATTTTTTTATATACCTGTTGGCCATTTGTATGTCTTCTTTTGAGAAATATCTTTTTACCTCCTCTTCTCATTTTTTATTTGAGTTATTTGTTTTCTTCCTATGAGTTGAGTTTTTAAAATATATTTTGGATATTAACCCTTATCAAATGTATGGTTCATAAATATTTTTTTTCTTCTCTGTCTTTGCCCCTGTATCCTCTCCTGAAATGTTCTTCCTCTTAGCTCTGCATTTGGAAATCATTCTCTAAGATTTGATTTGGTCACCTTCTCCATTAAACATCTTCCCCATGAAGAATGTTTTTGCCCAGGACCTTGAAAACAATGTTGTCTATTTCTATTAATTTTCTTGTTTACTTTGTACCAGGTAATTATTTGCGTTTTGTATAATTTTTGTATATTTAGGACGGGGACTCACTTTTATTTTTTTTCCCTTCACAGTGGATGGCATATAGTAGTTATTCAGTAAATGGAATTTTCAGATGAAGATGGCATTCCTCCATCCTGTGATTATTAATTATTTAAGTGGTGAAACTCTGACATCATTTTTCTCTTTCCTTTTTATAGGCAAGAGCTGTTTTGGCAAAAGTTGGCTATCCTGAGTTTATAATGAATGATACTCATGTTAATGAAGACCTCAAGGCAGTAAGTGCTAAATTTACTGTATTTTTTTTTTTCTGGCAAGTTTTCTTGGCCTTGTGCCTTTCAACTAACCCAAGTTTAAGCAATTAAGCCTGGTGGTGCCAGAAAGCACCAACTTTTGATAAATTCCTTGGCTAGATACGAGCATGAACATGCCAGGCATATCATAAGATTTAGAGCAGATTCAAACTGAAGGAAGTGTCAGAAAGAATGCATAGCTCAGTGGGTACCATAAAGTAAATGGACTTGGATTTGGCCTAATTTGATCATAAAAGAAAGAATTAAGCAAATTGAGTATTTTACAATTAGCAGGCATGTTGTAATGGTGAGTGCATCATGTTTGTTGTTAAATACTTTTTACTTGCTTCATATTAAATGAATGGTAATAAATCTGCCTGCTGGGAGTTAACATCATTAAACTTTATGAGTGTTTTGGCAAATTAAGTGCATATACATATGCCTCTATAATTTATTGTGAGTTTGACTATATATTTGCAGTAAGTTACTGGTGAGAAGTAGAAATAATTCTTTTTTATTACAGTATTTTGGGACAAGTATTTTCTAGTAGATCTATTCATTACAAACTTTTCTAAATGCAACCACTGTTCATTCCTCTCCTACAAATGGTTCTGATGAAGAATTTTTGGCCTCATGTAAGAAAAAAATGTTATTACCATTCGCTTGATTTTCTAAAAAAAAAAACAAAAACCTCTTTTGAAGTTCTTTCAATGACTATGGTTTTGAGGTATACCTGTTTCCTGAAATTGTGTTTCAAGAAGAAAGCAATCCTACCTTTGTCAATGAGCATCAGAATTTCATAAGACCATTAGAAAGTGAGAGAAAGCTTTAATTAGAAACTTCCTCCATTGCATGTCCAGATACAGCCTCCCAAACTATTGACCCAGTTGCTCTGGAAGAAAATAATCATGCCTCACATCTTTATTCCTAAAATTCAGGCAGCCTATTTTTATCATACACCTGTTTTGATGATGCTGAAAAATCCCATTGTTATTAAGGTAATTAAACATAGCAAAGTGCTTGACACATACCTCTCCATTCACACAGTGATCTTGTGAAGTAGATGTGCTTATCCCCATTTTGCAGAAAAGGAAATAGAGCCTCAAAGAAGATAAGTGATCTCCTCAGTGCACACAGAGTGTCAGAGCCAGGACTGAAATTTTGGCTCAGGAAACTCTGCCTGGAATCATGAGGGGTTCTGGAGGGTCCTTGTCAGGAGCTGTGCTGGAGGAACCGAGGCGTCAGGGTGGAGACTTGGTGGTGGCTGCCTTCCCAGAGCTGTTGGAAAGGTGGAGCAGAGGGGCGGCCATGTTGTCAAGGGCTTAAGAGCATAGTTCTGGAGTCACAGGCCTGGGTTTGAATTCTGCCTCTTCTACTTACTAGTTGTTTGATTTAGTGCAGGTCAGTTAACTTTGGCTAGCTTGTCTTTGGTCTGGATACCAGAAATAACAACCAAGCTTTGGTATTGTTGGGAAGATTAGATAAGATTATACAAATGTAAAAGCATCTAGCATAATATTTGGCACATAGTAGGCTCCCTATAAATGTTAGCTTTATGGACTGGTATGATGACTATTGCTATTAAGAAATGTGATCACCAGAGCACAAAATACCTTGGCAGGATAACCTGGGTAATTTTGTGTGATTGCTAAATATTCCAAGTTAGGGTGTGAAAGAGAAGGTTTGAGAGGCAGTTTGATGGAGTGCTTATGAACACAAATCATGGCGTCAAAGTGTCTGCAGTGAGATCCAGTCTGCCACTCACTACCTGTGTGACCTAGGATAGGTTATGAGGCCTCCTTGCTCCTCGGTTTCTTTGTCTACAGCCTGGAGTTGATGACAGTCCCTCCCGTATATGATTGCTGGGAGGATCAAATGAGTTAACATATTTAAAATATTTAGGATCAATTCTGGCACACAATCAACACAGTATAAAGGTTAGCCATGACATCCTCAGTTTGCACTTATGATAGATTATTTTGGTTTGGAAAAGTCATCATGAATTAACTCAGGAAGTATCCAGGTCCCTCAAATTGATTTAAGATGGAGAAGTACCAAATTTTAATCAAATAAGGTAGCATTCAGGGCTCACTCACAATGTTTAATTGATCAAGTTTTGTTGGCAGTCTGTTGCTGATTAAGTTGTGAGCCCCAAGTTTAAGGACTCATTGAATGCAGAATCTTTTGCGAAAAGAAAGCAGATGCCAAACAGGGTGTCTTGTTGGGTCTGCTTTTTCATTTTTTCCAAGGCCTGAACTAAAGCTATTAGACGCTAAGATTTTTAATCACTTCTGTGAAGAAATGGCTTTTACTGGACTCATTGCCAAGGCAGACACAATCACGCCCAAGAGTTTTAGCAGTTTAAAAAACTGATGGTGAAAAATGTTCCAAACACATGAAGTAAAAGTTATATATGTTGAGAAACTGATAGAGAAAATGAATAAAATCGAGCCTGAAAATAGGTACAGAATGATGTATAGATTATAATAATGTCACTGAGGTTAATAGCAAAAGGACTAAAGTATGGCTGGTACACAATGGGCCTGTGTTTTCCATTTTAAGAAACATGTAGATAAGGACTACCATAAGGCCTGTGAGAAATTTCTGGTAATACAAGCTCTGAGCATTAGAGGCTGCTACAAATGAAAAACAGCTTGCTACATTTGACACAAGTGAAGATACGATTCATCAGGCACCAATGCAAAAGGAAAGAGGAGAGAGATTAGGTGATGAATCTGATGGAGGTCAAGGGGAAAAGCTGAAAACTGAAGTCGGGCTCTTGTGGAGATAAGCACAGATGAAAAAATTGAGAGGGGAATGTGAAAAAGAATCAGAGAAAAAAAATTTTTTTTTCCTTTGAGGTTTATAAGGTAAAACCGAGATACCCAGCAAAGTGTTTCTGAACAACAATCCTGTAGGTTTTGAAAAAACAAGAAGACAGAAAATACCCTTTATTGGAATCCAGATCAACATGCAGGAAAGCCTATTAGTTAGCCTGAAAGGGTAGGCATTAGACCATTTTCAAACTTGCCTTGTAAAGTACTCTATTTCATTGGTCCTTTATACAAGTAGAATCAAGAGTAACTTTGTATCAGTTTTGGAAAGCTGGCTGTGTCAGCACACGACGTATTTCAAACAGAGGATTTAATACAAGAAATAGGTTGGAAAACAAAAAAATGGGAAGGTGGGATAGACTACAGATCAACGAGTTTAGGAAGCAGCTGCCATCTCTGTGCCTAAGGGGATGGAAGGGAGGAGGTGCTATCACTTCCCAGAGCAGAGGAAGAACAGCCACTCCAGAGCCAAGCTGTGGAGGAGGGACTTGAAGATGCTTTTGGAGTCATTGTCAGAAGAAGAAGGGAGGAGAGGGGAGAGTGTGGGGGCAGGAGAGAGAGAGAACAGGAACTCAGCATCTTTTCTTCTTTTGCCATCCGCTGATTCCCCCCAGTGCCTCTTATTGGCAGAGAACCGATTGGTAAAGGAGCCTGGGAAAGAGAGTTTTCAGGGTCCCAGTCCCAGCATTATAGAACAGGTTGAGAGGGGGCTGGGTAACTGGGCACGTAGCTGAGAGACTACAGGTAAATAATCAGCACAGCTAAGCGCTGCAGTCATTCTTGTGAAAGCCAATGGAGAATTGCAGTAGGGACTAGAGTCAGGATCGTGGCCGACCTCCATTTACTTAGGAGAATTGGAAATGAGTAATTTTTCAGAGGTCAATGTTTCTGGTGAGTGACACATATACATATAAATATGCACGCAGGAATATATAGATATCATGTGACCCACAAAATATTCTCGGGGTAACCCACATGATACATGTGTATGTATGTTTTTGTGTGTTTATATATGACGAAATACAAGTGTGAGGTGGAATGTATTGGCAAAAGAGATTGCTACAATATTTAAATCATTTTGTACTGTTTGGAGTTTTGGCCGGGGCTGAGTTTGAACCGGCCGGCGCCCCTACTCCTTGAACATTCTGTACTCTTTGGTACAAAATAATAAGACCTTACTCTCAGTGCTCCCAAGTGAACTTGAGTCACCATGGCACTGAAGAGCTAAGAGTGGGCACTAGAGGGGGCCCCCTGGTGCCTCCCAAACCCTGTAGCCAGGCCTTTGTAACTCTCTCCCACTGGCCTCCATCTAGAGTGTTCCACAGGCCGGAGGAGACCAAGACCAGCCCTAGCCTCAGCATGGAGGGGGACAACTGGTTCCAGTACCAGTCAGCTGATTGGTGCTCCCTCCGACTCACCCTTACATCGATTCTCTGGGAACTACATCTTCCACAGTCTATTGAAACTTCTACAGTCTCTTAAATAGTTGACTATTTTAAATTGTATATGAACTTCATGGCCACCCTGTATATGTGGATTATTAAGCGTTCTGAACATCAGGCCTATATATAGGTATGTATATCTGTATACATACATGTTACTTATGACCAAAGCCATCTAAACATACCAGTCTTACATATTGCTTCATTGTTTCAATAAAAGAAAATCTGGATTCTATTAGGTATTCAGAAAATTCTTTGGGTGCCTAACATAAAATTGTTCTTATAGATATTTGGGTATATATCTAAGCATCTTTAAATGGATTCATGGTGGATGAAAGGCATCCTAGAATTTGTACTTCCTATGGACACATACCGTGTCTTATAAATGTGTACTTACTCATTCTACAGAGAAGCTGAACACATTTCCTTGTTCCGCCCTTATGGCATGTTCCCCATGTTTATGTGTGTGAGTGGTAATAACTTTATTTCATTTAATCTGTGGCATTTGGTATTTGGCGTCTGGGATAGGATTTCTAAGAAGAGAAATGTAGGTTCTCCTGAATTTTGTGATCTGGACATCTGTTCTTAGGAAATGACACGAGAGCCCCAATTAATTCCCCAAAGGTCACTCAATTGAAAAGTCAAGAGATGGAATTGATTGAAAGTCATTATCAACTTGACCTAGATTTTCTCTGAAAGGACAGGAGGCTTTTGAACCAATTATCGTCGCTTGCCAAGTTTAATTTTTTTTTTTTTTTGAGATTACAAGTGGTTTTAAAATATTCATGTGCACTCACTCTTGTTGCTATCTCTACACCAAACAGAACAACAAACAGAACTTTCCCAATGGTTGCTGGGCTTCAAATATTTTTCTCATTCAAGGGCCTTTTGAAATATTTGAAATTATCAAATTATTATCATTTGGGAGAAAATTTGGGAAACAGAAACGGAATGCAAAAACACCCATGATATTGGTATTTGAACATAATAGTGCGTATTTCTGTTAGAGTGTGTTATTTCGTTTTTCTCTATTTCTGTATAGCTTTAATTGATATTTATATATTAATATAATTTGGCATACTGATATTTACAATTAATATATTGTTGTGTCACTGTCATCAATAGCCTTTATTATCATTATTTTAATAGCTATATAATATTGTATTAAGTAAACGACATTATGATTTATTTCATCACTACTTTGAGTCCCATCTGCCATTTTGATGTTCTTGTCCTCCTTCCCTATACGCTTTCTATTGAATCACTGGTTCTTTGATTTGGGCCAATGACAATAAGAGCCATTTGACTTGGGCTATATAGCTTTGTCCAGTTCCATAATCTTTTTAGCCCTGTTTCCAGTCTATCATATGAGAATAACAGAGAGTGGCCCTTTCTACCGCCATACACTTAACCCTGTCTCAGAGGAAAAAATAATATTTGTTCCTTATTACTTGCAATTTCCCTCATGTAAATGGTACAGATCAATTAAACCAGGCTAAGAAATCATGACTATGCTCAATGTGGTCATTTTTAAATTGTCCTTTTAAACATAGATAAGCTGTAACAAATTGTAACTACTTACCTCTGGTAATTTCATGGCTTGTGGTAGAACTTTATTTAAATAAATTATTTTTAGCCTTAGGGCTCTTTGCTTCTTTAGAAAGTTTTGGGATGGTTTTCTATTTAATGTATGTGGACTATCTTGAATGCCAAGATGTATTTTTTTCTTTCCTTTTCTTTTTTAATGGAACAAGAAGCATCACCATTAGCAAATGCCTCTAAAGTAAAAACTGACCCCACTATACTGCAAAAGAAAAAACAAAAAAGAAAAAAGGGAATATTTTTTAAGGAAATTCCTTTGGAAGAATTTCCCTTAAAGTGTTCTGAACTCAGGAACGTATCCAAATTTTCTTTCTATCAGTTACAATCTTATTATGAAGGTTCTGGAAGAGCTGTCTTGGGAAGAAAAACTGAAAAAGGTCGAGGGTCAAACAATGGATACATATTTTAACCACACAATCTGGGAATGCCTTAGGATTGCTAGTTAGGTTACTTCTGAAAACAAGATGCATACTCTATTTTGAGGCTAAGAAAAAAACATTTATCTTAAAATACAATGAATTCTTTTTTTTTTTACATGCTAGATGCTTTACTTTTTCTCATGACATTTGATTATTAAGATAGCAATTAATTAAAAGAAAGATGGACAGAAAACAGAAAAGAAAAATGATAAAAAAGAAATATCACTAGGGAACCTAGGCAGGGCTGCAAAGGTTTTGAGGAGGTTGTCAAGTTTTGTTGACTTGTTCAGTTTTTTTTTTTATACATATGCATCTGTTTATTTGGTTTCCACTTTTTGCCTTCACAAAATTAAAAAGGCTTAAAATTTAATAACAATAACAATGTTTAAGATAAGGACTAGAAACAAAAACCTCATAAAGAACAAACGAAGATAAATACATTCAGAAAAGAAATCAGATGATTGCTGCAATGAAATATTGGGCAATAATAATAATAATGCAAAAAAAGTAACATTCACATTGGCAGATAAGAGTACGTCTATTATAGAATGCTTTGACTCTGAGGTTGAGTATGGAGTCATCAGTTAACGTCTTCTTATTTTTTTTCCAAAGTCTCAAAAAATATGATTATCTTTTATTTATAAATATTATAAGTAAAATTATAATTATTAATTTAACATTCTTTTGATTAAATTGATTGTATTTTAAGATAATAATAATATTAAATTAATAATTATAATTTTATTTATAATATTTAAAAAGAAAAATAAAAGATAATTTCAAAAAGCAGGTCATGCCAAATCTTATAGACAATAGAAAAAGAAGAAATACTTCAAAATCATTCTACTTCATCTGGATACACCTGATATTAAAATTAGAGAAAATATATTATTATAAAGGGGAAATTACAACCGTATCTCACTTATAAATGAGGATGCAAAAAGGAAAAAAAAAGAAAAGAAAATAGTGACTAAGTCTCGCATGAATTGGATTTAATTTTGACCAAAGTATATTCTTGAACATTACTTTTTAATTCGAGTTGTTCATATGTTGTTTAGGATATTGCATCCTCAACACAATCAATTCTAAGATTAATTTTTTATTATGAAGCATTTCAAACATTGGAACAGTATGAAAAGTAAGGTTTTGAATACCTGCCTTTAATTTATGTCAAACATATTGCCATATTAGCTTTATACAACAATTTTAAATGGATAAAACAGATGCATTTGAAATCTGGTGTGTAATCTTCCTTGTTTTAATCTCCTTCCTTCGTGCCTGTCTCCTTTGCTCCTATCCTTTCTAGGATATAAACACTTCCTTGAGTTCAGTTTTATCATTCCCATGCATTTCTTTATGTTTTTGCTACACCGATGTGTGCCCATAACTAATATACAGTATTATTTTGCATGTTTTCAAACTTTAAATTTGCCTAGATGTACAACTTACCTTATTGACTCAGTATAATTTGTAAGATTATTTTCTTCGTGCTCATGCATACAGAGCAGTCATTTGAACTGCCGCCTTGTTCCATTCTGTGAATGTATCACGATTTATTTGTCAGTTCCCCACCTCCACCCATGCAGTATGAGGCAGAGACAATTTAAAGTCATATCTTGGTAATGTGTTGGCCAAGCAGAGCCCCAAGATTGCCAGGAATCAATACTTTCATTCCTGCCTTTCTCTGTGTTTAGTGCCTTTCTCCAGTTAGTTTGTTCCTTTCTTTATAATTTGGCCTGGCCCCTTGGAAAGATCATTAAGATTCCTCATTCACAAAAGTTTCGGCCCAGACATACTGAGTGCCTGCTCTATGTGCGGAAGGAGCTAAATGTGAGCCAGACATGGCCCAATAGGCGACTGCCAAGCCTAACTCTCATATCTATAATGCAATGCCTGTGGGCTTCATATACATGCACATATTAATTTTTGCTTTTAAAAGACTATGGTTTAAAGTTATCAAAAATTACAGCTATTAGGAATTTGATTGGTCTTATTTGCTTATTGAAGTGTATGTTTTTCTTTTTTGCTTTTTGTTTATTTTTATTATTGTTTTTTTGAGACAGAGTCTCAAGCTGTCGCCCTGGGTAGAGTACCGTGGCGTCACAGCTCACAACAACCTCCAACACCTGGGTTTAAACAATTCTCTTACCTCAGCCTCCCAAGTAGCTGGGACCACAGGTGCCTACCACAATGCCCAGCAATTTTTTTTTATTGTTGTTGTTACAGTTGTCATTGTTCTTTAAGCTGGCCTGGGCTGGGTTTGAACCCATCAGCCTTGGTATATGTGGCTGGCGCCCTACCCACTGAGTACATTAAAAAGCGCTGCCTTTTTTTCTTTTTAGAGATGGGGGCCTTGCTTTGTTGCTCAGGCTGCAGTGCAATGGCACAATCATAGTTCACTGCAGCCTCAAACTTCTGGGCGCAAGTGGTCCTCCTGCCTCAGCCTCCTGAGTAGCTGGGACTGTAGGTGTCAGTTACCAGGTCCAGCACCAAATATATGTTTTTCTTTTTCTTTCTTTTTTTTTTTTTTTTGCAGTTTTTGGCCAGGGCTGGTTTTGAACCCACCACCTCCGGCATATGGGGCCAGTGCCCTACTCCTTTGAGCTATAGGCGCCACCCAATATGTATTTTTCTTATTTGCCAGAGTAATATATTTTAAAATCAAAGCATTAGGGATCACTATATACTATTGCTTTTCTGATTACACAGATATTTACCATAGAATTTTGTACCTATAGAATTGAAACTGTATGCTATTCTCCTTCCAAAAAAAGGGACTCAAAACTCAATTATCTATCTTTCCCTGTCTTAGCAGATATTGTTGTGAGCTATCAAATTGCTGTGTTCTCATATAAACTAGAATCTTTGATTTGCCTCTGTAATTTCATTAATATTTAGTGACCAAAGCCTTTTTTGAGTTCTAATAGATAAATTTTATTAATAATTGAGTTATTCTGTTGAATTCATCAGGATTAGGGTGGAAAATAGGTCTGTAAATCACTTTCATTTATTTTAATGAACAAAGGCCAATTATGGTAAACTGGATTTTAACAGTTGACTAAATCATCATCTATAGCTGAAAGAGATTTCAGCTGACTGAACTGAATGTTACTAAAAGAATCTTATGTGACAAATAAATAAAGTGCACATTTTAGAAAAAACTCAAGTGACTCATGAGCCAAGAACTTCCAAACGTAAGATAATATGTTCTACAAAGGTTAAAGTAGATTTTTCAATTATAAAATAAACAGAACACACTGTAAACAATTGTGGTGTCTTTTTTTTTCTCTGTGATCCAGAAATGATCATATTGATTTTTGAGCTTTTTATGTTAAAAGCAAATCACTGAGATTAAATTTCATGGCTTTCTGAATTCTGAGTTAACTGGTAATGGCTGGGAGATGCCGTGAGGCCCTTAGCTTCTCTGCTGGCTGCTCTTTCATGTGCTGAAATCTTTTTTTGAGCCATCTCTTATCTTCACTTAGGACAATGATGTTGTGGTTTGTTTTATTCAGATCAAGTTCTCAGAGTCTGACTACTTTGGCAATGTACTGCAAACCCGCAAGTATTTAGCACAGTCTGACTTCTTCTGGCTAAGAAAAGCTGTTCCAAAAACAGAGTGAGTATTAAAAAAAAAAGTAAAATAGATAAATACATTGGTGGGAAGTGGAGTCTCTTTAGATTCAACTTTGTAATTCCCCTCAAGTCAGAGTAGCTGGCTTGCCAGCTATCTTGTTTTAACAAAATCTGTGTCATGTTTTGCCAACTCTTATTTTTCATATTGTGTGTTTAAGATCTTTGATCTAATTACAGGTCCCTCACTCCTACCATCAACACATGTCAAAAGAAGGCTTATTAGGATGCAAACATTAAAGTTATTTCTAGATCTAGTTATGATTATATACATGGATATGGAAAAAAATTCTCTAGGTTTTCACACTCATGTAGAAACTTGCAGATTTAAAAAAGAATAAGTATTTGAAAAATAAAATATGATTAGAAATGTCATAGTAATTGTATAATTATGAAGCAACTAGAAGATACTTGAGGTAATGCATGTCCAAGAACTGATAGCTAGATTGTTTTCATCTAATTAGTAGTTACGATTTACCTGCCTTCTTCTCAACTTGCCTACAGACAGGAGAGTCTTCTCAGGAACATTTGGCCCCAGGGCCAGGCCAGCTATGATTTCTTCCCTTAGCGAACAAAATATTGGTGATGATGATAGTGGTGGTGGTGATGATGATAGCAGGTAACAATTATTAAGTGATTACAATGTACCAGGAAGTTATTTATAATTATAATTCATTTTATCCTCATATCTGTGAGGTGTAGGTACTATTATCCCTATTTTACACGTGAATAAAATGTTCCGCTATTGGCTCACTTCTATAGTGTTTTTATTTTCCCCTCTCTGTTCTCCAGAACTGGGTAATTTCTGATGATCTGTTTCAACTCCAGAATTTTTATTTTTTCTAATTTCTGTTTCTCTGTTGTGATTTTTTTGATTTGCTGAGTCATTGTCATCATATTTTCTATTAATTCTTTGAATATAGTTTATTTTAATTCTTAGAACTAATTTGTAATAGCTATCTTCTAGTCTTTGCTAAATCCAGTATCTGGACTTACTCAGAGAGTTAGTTTCTATTGATTGCTTTTCTTACCCTTTGCATAACATCTCTTTGTTGTTGTCGTTGCTAATAACATTTTAGATAATACATTGTAGCAATTTTGGATTTGGATTTATTTTTGAGGCTAAGAAGTAACTTTCCTGGAGTTATACTGCAGAATGTATCTCCCCTGTGGACATCTCTACTCGGGTTTTTGTTTCTCATTTTTATGTTTTAGGCCCATTTGCTGGTAGTGGTTCCTGCGTCTGTATAGTTTAGTGCTCAGTCAGTGACTAGGGCAGAGCTTGTGTTCTTTTTATTTTTTTTATTTTTATTTTTTATTAAATGATAGCTGTATACATTAATGCAAACATGGGGTACAGTGTAGTGTTTTCATATACAATTTGAAATACTTTCATCAAGCTGGTTCACA
>NW_003852446.1:7556699-7584175 GCF_000181295.1 Otolemur garnettii
GACATCTTTATTGTAATGTGATTTTTTATCTTCTGGGTATACACCTAATAGTGGAATTGTAGGATCGAATGGCAGGTCTATTTTTAGTTCTCTAAATGTTCTCCAGACGTCTTTCCAAAAGGAACGTAAACAGAGCTTGTGTTCTAACACCTTGAGCCTGTAGGGCTTCTACCCTCGGCTAAAATTGCTTTGTGTGTGGATTGGGTCACAGCAGGTTCTTAGTCTATCTTGGATGTTGCCTTCTATTGGGCTCTCTCCAATCTTTCCTGTACCTGTGCCTAGTTTTCCAATCAGCCAGGGATGTGTGGGGTGTTCATTTAGCCCTACTATGACTCTTTCAGTTTCAAAATCTCTTTTAAATTTCGAACTGGGTTTTCCTCCTTTGTTTTCTACTAAGTTGGCTATTTTTAGCTGACAAAGCTGCAGATTTTCACCTTCACCCCCAGTTGAGTCCATCCTTTGTGGCAGCAAAGCTGTTGATTTTCCAGCAAGCCTATTCTGAATTAAGTTCTCACTGAGCTGAGAGAGACAGGAGCAGTCACAGGCAAGAAGGTCACACAGTCTTGCTCTACTTATCCCTAAGCTCTAGTAGCTTTTAAAGATAAGACATTTTTAATTTATTGCTTACCTTTGATCAATTTCCAAAGCCCTAAAATGGTTTCTTTTTGACACTTTTGTCCACTTTTCTACTTGATTTTTGTAAAAAGGGATTGTCAACCTTGTCATGCCATCATACCTGGAAGCCTGGCTTCTGTGGTCCACTTTTTTGTTTTTATGTCCCACTTCTTACCTTTGGCTGATACTCTGGTTGTCAAATCTCTGGTTTCTTTAATGCTCACTGAGTCCCTTGTTACTCTCCCTTTTAACTTCCTGCTCTGTCCTGACTTCTAAAAAGTCTGGAGCCCTTAGCTTAGGTCCTTAGCTTAAGCTATGATTACCACTTCTTCCTCTAATGCTCCCATCCACCCATTCCGACCCTCTGCTCTCTGTTAAGTTACTAACTGTAAAAAGTAGGCCTAAGGCTGAATCATGCCCCTACTTATCACTGACTCCAACCAAAAGCACAAAGGAAGAACGCAGAAGGCCTTAGAACTTCTTGGGAAATGATAGACAATGGTTTAAAGCCATTTGTTTCACTGTCCTTGATTCTCTCTTCTCTCCACATCATCTTTCAGTCTACCTATTCTGTTTCGTTCCCAGTCTAAATTAGTCAATAGAAATTTTAGATTTAGGGTTCTCAAATCTGATTACTTCAGCAAATGATTCCTGAAATTCCTGTGACTATCCCGGTGTGATAGGGTCGTTATGGATCTATGGCAATCACCCTGCCCTTAAAGATCTACTTCAGATCACTTCAAACTCTTTTTAAAAAATCTTGTGGAAAATTCAAGCTTTCACTAGTATTTTTGTGAATTTTCAGGGTCTTCCCAGGCTTGTCTATATTGGCAACGTGTCCAGTTTAACTCTTCAATTTCAAAGTGTCGTTACTCATTTGGGGGGATACCAAGGCCAGGGTTGGTAATTGAAGAACTCCTAAATGTGTCATCTTTAGCTTCATCCTAAGATACTGATAGACTGTCAGATTCTAATGGTCTTAACTATGTCTAATATTTTATTCATGCTTTGGAAAAATGCTGGCTGATTTTGTGGGCTTAGGGAAATGGTGTGATTTGTGTGGTTTTCTTCTCTGCCAGTGCAAAATAAATACCTCTTTCACAAAGATATTAAACTGGTTAATGTTTGAGAAAAGTTCCCCAGAAATGAAAATCAGGGCAATGCTTATAATTCTTGTTTCTACAGACTATATGTCTATTTCGAGGAAACAACATTAAGACATTTAAGGTTCTCTTCGCACGGTGAGTGATCTGACAGTTTCTCTTCTTTTTTTAAAGGAAACATATGGCTGGGCCTTTTCAATCATTGTAGGGAATTTTAGCTTCATGATACCTATCGGTTTTAATTGACATCTTTTAGGTCTGGAAATCCATGAGTTAATTGAATGGGGATGATTCTGGAGTAGCTCCACTACACTAGTTTACTTTGAATAGCAGACATCATGATTATATTTCCACAAAGCCCTGAAATAACATTTTGCTTCTTTGTGGGTATAGGAGATAAATACTCTTTATCTTTCATTCTCATGGAATCCATTTTAGCTGCACTAATGTGCATTAAGAAGTTTCTAAGGCTATGGGAAATGTCAGCAAGAACGAAATTAATTGGGTGGTCATCCCTGAAGGTACATATTTAAGAATTGGTTTTCAGAGTTGTCACTTCGCCAGTTTGCTTAAAAATAGAGGATTTACTTACTGCTTGGCTTGAGTCAAAAGTAATTTCTTCCCCTCAGGATCCCTTTCTTTGACAGAAATGATTTTAAGCCTGCTTCCATATTAACTCACTCTCATTCTACTGTGACCAAACATGTCTGGATTCACTCTCTGTGTCTTTTGAAAAATAGGTAAAAATACATCAAATATCTATATAAATTATGGCCCTTCCCAGAATTTCTGTGTGCAAAAGCATTATCTATAGCATGGAATGGGAATGATATAATCTGCAGGATGTTAGTGAGAAAGCAATAAATACTTTATGGTTTTTCTATTCTGTATTCCCTAGACTGTCTTTAAGAGTTGATAAGTAAAATGTAAAACTTTAGCCTGATGCATATCTATTTTATATGGTCCAAAGAAATTGGGGTACCAATGTCTTTTCCTTCAGATTATTGTATTTTGGTATTACATTCCTTTTATATATCTTATTATCTGGTATATTTTATCCCCCATATATTTTGGGCTTTGAAATTTATATGAGACTTCTCCCTACCTTACCCACTAAATCTTTCCCCAAATACAGACTGCAGAAACACACTAAAGACATAGAAAAAAGAATTTAAAGCACTTGAATGATATTCTTTGTTTATTCAAATGGATGTATACATAGAAATAAATTCATTTGAATGGATTTAGTGATCTTTTGCTCAACACATGCCATTTGTACAACAGTCTATGTCTGTAAGCAGCTTAAATTCTTGTTGGGAGGTAAGTTAGACAAATTCAAATGCCGTCAGAGGGCAGTTAACTAATGGCTGACCTATTGGGTGTAAACAATAGGGAGTAGTGGGGACTATGGAAAACTAGTAATCACACACTCCACTTAAAGGAATTCCAATTCAGTAATTTTTTTTTTTTTTAACCATTGTGTGGGTCAAATAAAACAGTTTTCGGAGAACATCCAGCCTATTGCTTGGGGAAAAAGTGGACAGCCAACTTTTTAGTTTTCTAGTCATCTATTGCTGTGTAAAAACTCTGCTCAAATTTAGAGGGTTAGAGCAACAATATTTATTTTCATGTCTTGTGGTTCTGGGGGTCACTAGGCTAAGTTGTATAGTTCCTGGTCATGGTCATTCAGGTAGTTACAGTCAGATAGTAGCTGGGGCTGGAGTCATGTGGAAGACTGTATCTCTTTCATGTCTAGTGGTTGATGTGGGCTGTTGACTAGAAAGCCTACATATGGCCTCTCTCCCCAGATATCGGATTTCTGCACAGTGTGCTGATTGATAAACTTTGAAGAGCAACTTTGCTGAGAAAGAGAGGAGGAAGGATGGGAGGGTATATCTGGATGCATCAGAGGGAGATTGTACCACCTTTAATTACCTAGGCCTGGAATTTCACAGAGGGGCATTTCTGTTGTATTTTATTCTTTAGAAGTGAACTAAGGCCAGCCTGTAATCAAGAGGAGAGGAATTAGACTCCATCTCTTAATGGGAAAAATATAAAATAATTTGCAAACATGTATTAAAACTAGTACCTGTAGCCTTACATTACAGAATAGTAAAACTAAGTATATAATGAACTTGGATATAGTAAGGGAGATATACAGAATGTGGAACAGCTAATTTGGCACAGGCACTGAACAAACAGAAGTGATAACAGCATAAACAACTGATAGGATCTACCAGAGCAGCTGCTTAATATTAGCTCTGGGTATAATCAAGGCTCCAAATGTGCCCTAGAGTCAACAAGAGCTCTGGGAGGTCAGGAATGGGAAGATCGTGTGTCTGCAGGAAGATGTTTTGTTACTCTTGGTGAAGCTTCAGGAGCCTTATCAGGGTCTAATTTCAGGGATCAGTTGTTTAAATTTTTTGTTTGTCCACTTTTGTCTACCAGCAGTTAGGAACCTTCTCCCTGCATGTTCCTTACCCTAATGTTTTGAAAGTTTATTCTTTGCTAAAGAGAAGGGACACCTTATCTTTTGTCTATATTATGATTCAATCTAATATTGTTTAGAAGCCAAATTGAGAGGCATTTGGAGTCCCCCCTCTTGATCTGCAATTGCTGGGTTCTCTGAGTAGTGTATTCATTTCCTACTGCCACTCTAACAAATTACTGCAACCATAGCAACTTAAAACAACACAGATTTATTATCTCACAGTTCTGTAGGTCAGAAGCTTGTCTGGTTTCTCTGTTTGGGTTCCATGAGGCTGAAATCAAGGTGTCAGCCAGCTGGACTCTTACAGGAGGCTCTGGGAAGACTCTCTTTCCTAGCCCATTCTGTTTGTCAGCAGAATCCAGTTCCTTGGGGTTGGGTTGTAGGACTGAGGTCTTCACTTCCTTGCTGTCTGTCACCTGGGAGCCACTCTTTGTTCCAGAGGCCTTTCTCTAGTCCTTGCACAGTGTGCCTACATCTCAGAGCCACCAACAACATGTCCAATCCTTCTCACCCTTGGCATCTCCCCGTCTTTCTGTTCTGCAGTATTTCTTCTCACTCCCTCTTCTGGCAGCTCTCTGATTCCAGCCAAAGAAGGTTGTCTGCTTTTAAGGGCTCATGTGATTAGATTGAGCCTATCTGGGTAATCCAGGATAATTTTTCTATTTTAAGGTATCCTTAATTACATCAGCAAAATCTTTTTTGCTATGTAACGTAACATATTCAGAGGATCCCAAGATCAGGATGTGGCAGTAATTCTGCTTACTACAGGTAATAACATTAGGTCAATAGAGACGCTGTCCCCTCTACTATTTTCCTCCGGAAAATAAGCCAGTGGGCAAGTTACTAGGGCTTAATTGACATATCAACCCTAAATTTGAAGGAACAGAATATGCATTTTATAGAAATAAGTCTAGGTTTCACTTTTGAAAAAAGAAGGGATGCTCTCTTGATTTTCAGTAATTCCTCCAGTATAACGCAGTGCTTCAAAAAATGATTTGAAGTCACACAGACCAGACCTTGTGTAAATATGTAATGCTTCTAAGTCTCTTTGTCCTCATCTGTGAATTGGGTTAATAATTCCTATAGTTACTGTGGGAAAAAATCCCTCGTATTATTGCAGGATTCTAGGCCTGGTGGAGAGAAAGAATCACCCGAACACTGATGATAGAAGAGGAAGGGGTTTTATTTCAATCAGTGGAGCTGTGGCAGATTAGAATCCAAAATGGCCGAGCTCCCCAATCAGCTCTGTCCCTGTCCTTTTATTGGACTCACAAGTAGACAGACAAAGGAATGGCCATATTATTTGTCACTGGAAGTATCAAATCGTGTGCAGGGTTTACAGAAGCAGAGGCAAGCAGTATGCATTAGTTTCAGGGACCCAGGAAAGTAAGTTTTACAAATTCTTAACAGCTAGGTTACCATGGAGAGGACACTGCAGGCGTGTCCTTGGGCTTCTATGAGAAACCCTTTGTTCTTTAGACTTCACTATTTCCAGGTATCCTCTCTCACTATAGATAAAAAGTGCTTATACCTAGTAAGTACTCAAAGAATGCTAGTTAATAATAATGACAATTGCAGTAGAATGATGTGTTCATAGTCTTCTTTATATTTGGGGAGAAGGTATGAGTGCACCAACTAGCATCAACAGTTGGATTTCTTATTAGTTTCATATTAGTCTGTCATAAATTAACTTATTAGTCTGATACAATTATTAGACATAAATGAATGAAATGATTATTCTGAAAAGGGGTAAGTTTCTCTTTACTTTTCATTACCTATTTTTTTAGAAACAGGGTCTTGCTATGTTCCCCAGGCTGGACTTAAACTCCTGGGCTCAACCAATTCTCCTGCCTTAGCCTCCTGAGTAGCTGGGTCTATCGGTGCCCACCCCCAATGCCTGTCTTGCAAGCTTATTTTTGAGCCACTTAGTTTAAAATGAATTGCTTGTTTTTAACTATCAAGCACAGTGGCTGAAACTCACAACTGTGTAAGTCAGGGATTGGTAAGTACAGCCTGTGGGCTAAATCTTACCTGCTGCTTGCTTTTGTATGGCCTCTGAGCTAAGCAGGACTTTTAGAGATAAACGTTACAGCTGGTTTGATGATAGAGATGAACTAAGTTTGAACCCCAAGTAAGTATAATGTTATCTCACCCCAAAGGAATTCCATTCTTCTCACAGGCCTGTATTACAAAAAAAAAAAAAAAATTGTACTTGATTATTCCATTTTGAATTTTATCAATAAAAATTTGTGGAACATTTGCTCTTAAGTACCTACATAATATTCTTGATTTTGCCTCATTGCCTGTAAAGCTTAGAATGTTTATGCTCTGACTATTTACAGAAAAAAGTTTGCCAATTCTCAATCTAATTGCACATATAAAGTGTAGAATCTTCATAGCTGGAGGGGATCCTGAGATGTTCTAATGGAAAGCCTTAAATTTCTAGCTAAAACCAAACCCCAGGAAGGTAGGTGAATTTTCCCACATGACTCAGCTAATTAGTGAAGGAGGCAGGACCAGTCATTAAAGCTTTTAGTGCTTAAATCAGTACATTTTCCACTGGTGCAGGCAGACCCTATGGGCTGCGTGGTTTGTAATTCATTCATCTTTCTTTAAATGGACCTCTGTGTTGTCATCAATCCAAACCTTCTTAATGGACAGGTCAGAGGCGATGCAGCAGAGAAACCCAGCTGTCCCCTCGATCCATTGAACAGGGCCTGACAGACATCAGCTTGCTGTATTTCCATTTGCAGGGAAAGCCCTTTCGGTTCTAGAATTTCTCATTTAAAGCTTTTTCAGAAGCACTGCTGCTGACATTTTCTGTTACGTTAGTAGCAGTGAATAACCAGGCACGTTAATATATTCTTACCGAACTATGTTCCATTTAGGATGAGATGGTTCATGGAGCAGGACAGTGGTCCTAAACAGGTGGTTAATTTCCCTCTTGCCCACCCTACTTGTTCCCCGCTTATCTGCTAACGAACCCAGCCACCTTGTTTGTCTTTGCTGCCCCCCGCCTGGATAATGATGATCACTCTGTGGCATTTGTTTCTCTTTCTACAGGTGGTTTACAAATCCAACCACGGTCAATGCCTTCTACAGTGCATCTACCAACCAGATCCGTGAGTACCGGCTTCTTGTCTCCTTGTTAATGTGCTACAGAATTGAAGGAAGCTTTCATGGCTCTGATGAAGGACAGTGTTTATTTTCCCTCCAAAGTAATAGGGTATGTTGGTGAAGAAAGTTTGTTTCTCTCTCTATATGCCCAAGTTTCTTCCCTCCCTCCCTTCAGCTTATTAGCCTTTTTAAAGCTTCATGTCACCGTTGACATTTTAAAAAATTAACTGTAATAAAGAAGACCACAATGAAGTTGGCCATGAAAAGGAGCCAGCTTCTACTTTCCTCTCATAATGTTCTTACTGATTTTGACCACACCATTTTTTCATTCCTAGGATTTATGGGAGAAATAGCAGGTGACCGGTCAGATGGTAGAAGCTGGGGGTACTAGCTATAAGAAGGAAGCTCGGAAATGTTCTAATTAACCCTCGGATGTACTGAGGTTTTTTACTTACATGTCTGGGTGCAGGTGATTATCAATGCCATGATAAACGGAAAAAAATTATTAAAGATCGGGCAGGCACAAGTAAGTCCACTAGCATTGGCAATAAGGGACAGATACTGCTGGTGGAAATGTGAATTGGTTTTCTCACTTTGCGGGGCAATTGGAGAATATCTAGAGAAGCTAAAAATGGGCATGCGTACTTATGACAGTCGTTTGTAATCCTGGCATGTACCCTCATGCTGCGATTTGAAGAGTGTGGTCCTTGGAACCAGCCAAATATTAGGTTGTGGGGAAAAAGACCACTCAGGAAAATATATCGAGTATGATACCATAAGAATAAAGTTGAAAATCATACAGAACACTTCTGTACATTGTTTAGAAGGGCATTCATCTATCATGCAAGTAGAAAGGCATTAGCGAGAATGACAAATACCCAAATCAGATGGGTGGTGACTTACTGTGCTCAGACCCGGGCTAGTTTTTCCTTAGCTCCCCTATCTGTTAGCGATAGGCACACCCCGAGGCCCAGTGCTCGCACCTTTTCCTTTCTCTTCTGTTTTTCATCTTCACCCACCCACTTGGTAATGCCATCTGATCTCATGGTTTCAATCACATTTCTACACCGTTGAATGGAGGAGGTGGAATTTGGAAGACTTGCCACCCTGGTTCATGCCACTGCCACTCCCCACCTGGATTCAGTAATAGCCTCCTCACTGGCCTGCCTGCTTCTGTTCTTATCCTCCTCCAGTCCATTCTGAATATCACATTGCAGCCATTTTAAGATGTTTTACAATCATATCATGTCACTTCTTTGCTCAAAACCTTTTATCAGTATCTCATCTCCGAGTAGAAGCCAAGTGACTTCTGATGGCCTTGACGCCTGTTAGCTCTCTGCCTCTGCCTCTTCCTACTCTCCTCCTTCCTCCCTCTGTTCAATCCCACTTGCCTCTGTCGTGTCCCTAGAGCAGATCTGACAGTCTTCTCTTGGGGCCTTGATACTTGGGGCTCTCTTTTTCTTGGAAAATTTCCCCAGGTGACTTGCTTGGTTCACAGTCCCATTTCCTTTAAATCTTTGCTCAGAAACCACCTTCTTAATGAGGCATCCTGCCTGCCCTCTGGCCAGTCAGCTAATCTCCTATCGGCCCTCCATACTGGCCCTTGTCCCCACAGGATTTCTGAGTTAGAGGGGACAGCCAGGAGGCTGTGGTTGTGGCTGCTCACTACCAGTGGACATGTCTTCTTAGAGTCACCCCATGTGGCCACTACAGAGAATGGGCATCTCTGTAGGACTTTGGTCTGAGGGAGTAATGGACAGAAGGAATACAAGCAGATGGTGGAATTTTTTTATTCCTATGTTAATTTACATAACCAAATAAGTTGTTAGATATTTTGAATGTCACTCCTTGTCGTATAAATATTCATTATCATGAAACTACCATTGCTTTCTTAAGGTCTTAAGCTCTAAGTTGAGACTAAGCTGCATATGTTCTGTGGGAACTTGTGATATTTGAGTTATTAATTATAACTAATACTTATAATAATATTTATTGTAACATATGAACTATAACAATCTTTAGAATATTTTATTGGGAATTAGAATATCATTGAGATTAGCCACTTAAAAGTGTTTAATATTTGGTGCCTGCAAAAGAATAGCTATAACATGCTGGCATATATTAAGGTTTAAATATACGAAAAGATGACAAAATCACTATGTGCCTAGGAGCTCCTTACCCAACCAGGAACTAGAACTTTCCAGTATCCTTGCCACTGCCTATAACCCTCCCATCTCTTACCCCAAAGGTGACCACTCTTATGATTTGGGTGTTTATCACTTTCTTATGTTATAAAATAAAAATTTCACCATTTAGGTAAGTGTCTCTAAACAATATATTCTTTCTTTTTACTTGATTTCTTTAAACATAATAAAAATGGTATCATGCTATAAGAACTCTTAAGCAATGTTTTTTTGGGGGGCAGTCAACATGTTGTTTTTAAGGTTCATCCACATAGCATGTGGTGGTTGTTTTTTTTTCATTTTTACTGTATGGTATTTCATGGAATGACTGTACCCCCAGATTATTTCTCTGTTTTACTATTAACAGACCTGTGTGTATCCCCATAAGGTTTTTTCCTTTTATGAATGATGCTGCTCTGAATATTGTTCAACATGCCTTCTGAAACAAATGTCTTGGAGTAGACACCCAGGACTAGAATTACTGCCTGGTAGGGTATGCAAATACTCAACGCTACTAGATAACACCAAATGTTTTCCAAAGTGGCTGTGCCAAAGTCCAGAAGCATTTCTATTGTTCCTTATTTTCATCAACTCTGGGCATTGGTGCACTTAATTTTCAGCAGTCTAGTGAGGGGAATAGATCAGCTCTTATGCAAGAAAAGGCAATGAGATCGTCTGTTTGCCCGTGTTTTACACTCACTTTCAAATGTCAGTGAAGGCCTACTGCTCCTTGGGGGACCTAAGTGTGTCTAGTAATAGTTCCGCTTTCAGGATTCACTCCTGCTCAGCCTTTTTCTTGCCTGGGAAGATCTGGTCTTCTTAGAGGTTTGCTGAGGAAGAAGCCATTTCAGGATAACTCAATGATTTCTTGAAAGCTCATGGGCAGAGGGGCTTTAAAACGAACAATTTGAAGCAGTATTTTAATTAAGAGATTCAAGCTGTTTGTATTTTCCTAATGACCGGAGCATGCTCTCATTGTAAATTATATTTCCAGGCAAGATGACAAGGAATCCTTTGGGTGATGTTTTTTCCCTCTCTCCTTTCTGATTTTCTGGATTACAAATTAAGACAGGTGGAGTTTCTTCTTACACATTTCCCCACTGGGTTTCCTGGGACTCCCCTACCTCCCCAACTGCCTTCTTCTTGCTTCACTGAAGGAGTGAAAAATTGAGGTGATTCTCTCAAATGAACATCTTTATTGATTAGGGCTGATTCTGACAGCATGTGGCCATCTGTTTAATTGGGTTTCACATCTAAGATGTAACTATACTTAGTAACGTGATTTATGAGAATTTCATTCAGTTCCCATTATCATTTTCTGATTTATGCCACTTAAGCCTGCTTCTGTATGCAGCAGAGATTTGAGTAGAAAATAGAAAAACCTGGAGATCCCCCTACCCAAGACATAGCTTTGTGTGGAACCCTCTGATCTGTGGCCATCGTTCAATTTTAGAGTTTTCCAGGGCGGTTCTAGCTTCTTAGTTTTCTAGCCTTGTCAAGCCGAGTAGCAGCGTCTTCAGACACAGAGTGCAGTGTGAAATCATAATGATTTAAATCTGCTGTATGAGGAGTTATACTCGGGGCTGTTATGGAATTTAATTAGATTTGAATTAATAAGGTGGTTAAAGAGGCAAACAGGGACGTGAGATTATTGGTGCCCAAGCTCATGCTTCCCTAGCCCAGAGAGTTTAGGGGGAGGATTTAAAGAGGTGACTTTCTAAAGTGCCAGCACATTGCCAAGGTCAGGGCTTGCATATCTCAAACTGGCATGCCAGGAATCCCTGGCATAGCCCGCACATCACAAGAGAAAACAAATGTGGAGATTGGCGGTGGGATTACTTTGAACTTTTTTTTTTTTAATCACTTATTCTTTTTTTTTCCTTTTCTTTATTGTTTCAGGTTAATTGAGGGTACAAAGAATTAGGTTACAGTGTTTTCATTTGTTAGGTAAAGTCCTTTTTATAATTGTGTAATTACTTTGAACTTTCGCTCTCAAGAGATTTAATATATTAAAACAATAATTTGAATACTAAAAAAGTACAACCAATTTGGAAAGGTATTTGGCAGTTTGTTGATATCTCCTATTACTCAGAGATTCCACTCCTAAAAGTCGGTCTTTATGTCTACCAAAAGACATGTACAAGAATGTTCACGGGGGCTGCGCGTGGTGGCTCATGCCTGTAATCCCAGCACTCTGGGAGGCTGAGGTGGGTGGATTGCTGGAGGTCAGGAGTTTGAGACCAACCTGGCACCTGTAGTCCCAGCTACTTGGGAGGCTGAAGTAAGAGCCTCACTTGAGCCCAAGAGTTTGAGGTTGCTGTGAGCTATGATGCTACCACACTGTACTGGGGGTGTCAAAGTGAGACTCTGTCTCAAACAAAAGTTCACAGCAGCATTATTCGTGACAGCAAAACCCTGGAAAGAACCTAATATCCATCAAGAGAAGAAGAGGTAAATAAATTGGGGGTATATTCGCACAAGCGAGTATTACACAGCCATGAAAAAGAAGTAACCGCTCCATGCTACAATGTGTGTGAATGCCACTGACTTAATGCTGAGTGAAAGAAGCTAGGCATGAGAATAAATATTGTTCTGTTCCATGCTTATGAAGTTCAGGAACAGGCAAATAAATCTATGTGATAGAAGTTAAAATAATGCCTACCTTTGTCAGTGGCAGTGACTGGGATGGGCCATGGGAAATGTTCCTGATCTTGATCTGGGAGGTGGCTGAACAAATGACACACGTGTAAAAACTCAGTGTTCTACGGTTAGTACTTATGCCTTTACTTTATGTAAGCATTACCTCAACATAAATAGTAACGTGCTCTCCTCCCCATAAAAATGTTTGGAACAACATTTACTATGCATCAACATTTTGAGCTAGTAGCAGGTTGCCTGAGGCTGAGTCTTTAGAAGTGTAGACCAGGCATTGGCAAACTTTTTCTGTGAATTGCCAGATAGTAAATATTTTCAGCTTTGCAAGCCATACAGTCTCTGTTGTAACTTCTCAACTCTGCCATGGCAGCCATAGACAATTAATCAACCAGTGAGTGTGGCTGTGGTCCAGTAAAACTTTATTTACAAAACAGGCGGTAGGCTGGATTGACCCACAGGCTGCAGTTTGCCAATCTCTGGGGTAGAACACTGTTCCAGGGAGCCATTGAGGAGTGTTCTCACCCAGCTTCCGTAGTTCTTTGGATCTCATCAGGTAGTGGAAGGGGTAGGAAGAGTGAACAGCTCATGTTTGGTTTTCATTACTCCTAACATGGACTGTTCTTTAGAATAGAATTTGTCTCATGTGTTCAATATACACATGTATTTGAAAAATGCCTTATTTAAGTATTTATTTTTTGTCTTCATACCTTTCAACTCATATTAAGGAATTATTTTAAACACATAAAATCTTGGCTTGAAAACAAGCATGGCCTAAGGGCTAAAACCAATGATTTTATTATCTTTGCTTTTATACACAAGGGATTTGGTTGCCTCAGTTTAATCACAAATATTCTGTTGAAGAAGATAAGCCTTTGTCCAGAGGCTGGGCTTATGTTGGCATCAAATTATAGAATTAATCCGGAAACCAAACATAGATTTGTTTTGCTGTTAAGGAAATAACTGTGTTTCAAACTGCAAGAATTTCTCATACTTTTATTGGCTCTGACTGAAATCATAAAGTAAAAGCCAAGTTAGCAAATACTCACCTGTGGCTTCTACTGGAAATGAATGAAGTTAAGTCCTTGAATTCTTATGATGCTCCATTTGGGAACATAGGGAAATATGTTAATCTAGACTTTGGGAATAGTTTTCCATAGTTTTAGAGCAACAAGGACATTTAAGTGGTTACCTAATCCAAATTTCACATTATCTGGAAGAGATCCTGATTCAGAGAAGTTCTTAGTAATTTTTTCCACTTATTCACTGTTTAAAGAGACCCTAATGATTTTCCTTTCCTGGTCTCCATTCTCCTGTGAAGTCCCCTCCCACACTGAACAAGGCTTACTTCTGTAACCAATAGGATACTATGGAAATGATGAAGTAGGACTTCTGAGGCTAGGTCATAAAATACATTGTGACTTTCACCTTTCTCAGTGGTCAGATTGCTCACTCTGGAGGGAGCCATGAAATCTCACGGGAGACCCTGAGCAGAACCTCCCAAGTAAGCTGTTTCTGAATTCCTGACCTAGAGGAACTGTGAGAAAGTAAATGTTTCTGTGAGAAAGTTTTAAGGAACTGTTCTGTGGTTATTTGTTACACAGCAACAGATAACTAATACAAGCACTGCAGTATGCCAAGTACTGAGTTTGGTGCTAGGGTATATGATATGGTATGGTGTAGTGGTTAAGGGCTCTGAAGTACGACAGTTTGATTTTTGTTTTTTTTTTTTTTTTTTTTTTTAGACACAGAGCCTCAAGCTGTCCCCCTGGGTAGAGTGCCGTGGCATTACAGCTCACAGCAACCTCCAACTCCTGGGCTCAAGCGAGTCTCTTGCCTCCGCCTCCCAAGTAGCTGGGACCACAGGCACCCGCCACAACGCCCGGCTATTTTTTGGTTGCAGCCGTCATTGTTGTTTGGCGGGTCCGGGCTGGGGATTCGAACCCGCCACCTTAGGTGTACGTGGCTGACGCCTTAGCCGGTTGAGCTATAGGTGCCGAGCCGACAGTTTGATTTTGAATTCCAACATGGCCATTAATAACTTGCAGCCCTGGGCAAGTTACATAGCATCCTTAAGCCTCAGTTTAATTATCTGTGAAATGGACATAATAATAGTAACCATCCTGTGAGGTCATTGTGAAGATTAAGTGAGCTAATGTATGTAAAATGCTGGAATAAAGTCTGGTTCATAGCTTATACTCAATAAATCTTAGTTATTAGTGGCCCTTGCTTTTGAGGAGTTGGGAGACTTTGTTACCAGGTCATTTGGAGGATATCCTAGTGATTGTGTAACACAAGGGTGTGCTATGCATCTGGAAGCCACAGTGGAGGGAAAATGACATCTGGGGGCTGGGGGAGTCAAGAATGGATTCCCAGTGAAAGTGATAGTTGAGTGGACTTTGAAAGGAGAAAGTTCTCTAGGCAGAGAAGGGAGGTTGGGACATGCAGAAGCACGGGTTGGTGCAGGCTACAGATGTGGCAGAGCATGGCACAGGAATGGACCATGAAATGCTCACAAATGTTGGGCCATGGGTGGCAGGGATAGAAGAGAGAGCAAAGGGAATGATGGGAGAATATATGTGGAAGGAGGGCCTTGTAGGTCATGCCAAGGGACAGGCCAGGGGGAGCTAGTATACTTTGGGGGGGAAGGCAAAAAACTTTAAGCTTTACCTCCTTAGTCTTACTCTTAAAGATTATGATTTGGAGAGGGAATAGATTGAAGTCACTTAGACCAGTTAAGAGTTTTGCAAATGACTCAAGAGAAGAATAAGAAGGGCTTAAACTTAAGCAATGACAGTGGTAAGGAGGACTAGGAAGTGGGTAAATTAAATCCCAAGAAATGGTTCTCAAATAAGCACATAGACATAATACAGGCAGTACAGTATTCCTCCCTCATCCATGGTTTCACTTGCTGTGGTTTCATTTGCCCACAGGCAACCAAGGTCTCAAAATAATTCAGTGGAAAATTCTAGAAATATACACAAATTCCTGAATTTTAAATTATGCATCATTCTGAATAGTGTGATAAAAACTTGTGCCATCCTACGCAGGATGTGAATTATCCCTTTGTCCAGAGTATCCACACTGTATATGCTATTCACCCATGAGCCACTTAGTAGCGGTCCCAGTTATCAGATTGACTGTTGGGGTGCTTGTGTCTAAGCAATCCTTATTTTATTTAATAATGCCCCCACAGCGCAAGAGCAGCGATTCTGGCAATTTGGGTATGCCAAAGAGATGCCATAAAGGGCTTCCTTTCAGTGGAAAGGGGAAAGTTCTTGACTTCATTAGGAAAGAAAAAATTGTATTCTGAGGTTGCTAAGATCTGCTGTAAGAGTGAATTTTCAATCCATAAAATTGGGAAGAAGGAGAAAGAAACTGGTGGATAGAACCTATAAGGTTCAGTACTATCTGAGATTTCAGGTATCCGCACTGCTGTAATTGTTCAACTTTTCCACTCATGCTTTGAAGGACTCCCATCAAAAGGAGATTATGACTGTTCTGTGCAGCTACTGTTTTCTGAGAAAGCATTAATGTGCCAGTATTAATGCCAGATGCTTAGATGTATGTTATTTCTACTCTTCACAATAGTTCCATAAGCTTGGCATTATGGGCTCATTTACAGAAGAGGAAACTGAGGCTCAGAGAGGTGAAGTAACCTGACCAAGACCACACAACTAGCGAGTTCCAGAGCTGGGAGTATAACTCAGCTTATCTGATTGCAAAATTTTTATTTAAAGTGAAGACAAAGAGCATATTATATTTAAAGGAAAGCAGAGCTAAGCATAGGCTTTTCCAAGAAAGCTGAATTGCTGTTAATTGTCATGTTATACTGTTCAAAACAGGGTAAGAAATGTGAGAATTGCATGAGATGACATACATGAACACACTCTGGAAAGGCGAAAAGCGCGCTATAAATGCATCAGAGTAATCATTATTATATCATATCCTCGCCCATATTGCTGTTTAACCAGTGGGGGTATTGTGTTTATTTTGATATGAAAATAAGACATAGAATCTGGGAATAGCCAGGAGGTGAGGGTCAGAGGTTGGATGTCCCCACGTCCTGTTGATTCCATATCCAAAGGGGCTGGCAGTGAGCAGTTCACCCCTGCCTCCGCTGAGGCTGCTGCTGTCTGCAAGCCCTTTGGCTAAGCCCATGATGCCTTTAGATCTTTACTTTGCAGAGGGGTGTGGAAGGAGATTATTGGAGAGGTGCCATAAGCTACCTTAAAAAGAATATTTAGCTTTATTTTTCAAAAAGGCTTTACTTTCCAACATTTACGATGAGATTTAAGAAATTTTGTTAAGTAAGCTGAAGTGAAGTCATGACCATGGTTGGAAAAGTTTGCCAACCTGAGAGGTGATGCCCTTAGCAAGGCCGTGGGACACCTGAGCCAACTGCTTTAAGACTTTCTTGTTCTGGTCTAGTTGAGAAATCTTAAGTTCCTCATATAACCCCCACGTTTTTGAGGCCTGACCCAGGAGGCAGCTAAGAACTGTGTCCTGGGAAATGTCGCAGAAGTACAAAGGTGACCTCATCTGGGAAGCTCTGTGATCTTAGGAGATTCCTGTTACCATGATTAATCCCTGGATCCATGCCTTTAAGGGACACAATTTGCCACCTGCAGGCCATTTCTGAATACTGTTTTTGGACACATGGTGGACTGGGCAGCTTTACAGTAGGGCTGGTAATAGAAAGCATGGAATGATTATCAGAGTCAATCTAATTAGAGAGACAGAGTGCGAGTGGGACATTCACTGGGAATTCCCTGGACCTGAGCCAGGGTGAGGAGAGCTTCAGAAACCTGGAACACAGACATGGGACCAGGAGACAAGAAATAGGGAGGGAGCAATCTCACTAATTTATCTTGATGGTCACAATCTCAGTTGTCCTTCCTTTGAAAAATCAATTATCTTTTTTTTTTTTTTTTTAGCAGAATGGAAGAAAGAAAAGCGAAGAAAAAGAGTGTATTATATTTAAAGGAAAGCAGAGATAAGCAAAGGCCTTTCCAAGAAAGCTGAAAAGGGTCCCCCTCGAGAGTGAGAGGAGACCCCCCATAAAAACAATACACCTATATAAAGTACTTCTGTTGGGTTTCAAGACAGCCACCTACATCCCCAAATATCGGGGCTTTAGGAGCTACCTAATTCCTCGGTTCTTGGTGTGCTCTTGGCTGAAAAATGACCAGATACCCCAAAGTAAGGCAAGCAGGACACAAAGTTTAGTGAAGAAGAAAAAGATAGGTTTACAGAGGAAGAAGGTCTACAAAGCAGGATGCATTTGCCATAGACAGCAAATGGGCCTCTACTGCCCAGGCGAGTAGGCAAAGAGGCAAAGGGGCCCATGTCAATTATCGTTGACCCTTATTCTAAAAGTCGTTCATGTTTATTATAGAAAAGCTAGAACAATTTTAGATACGCTAAATTAAAAAGTTAGTATTATTTAAAGATAGCCATGTTTAATACTTTTCTTGACTCAAAACATGTATCATCTACAAATATTTTTAAATTTAACTTACATATAGCCTCATCCAATAGTATTGCTTTCCCCGCAGTGAACATTGTAACATAAATATTTTTCCATTCATTACATATTATTCCAAGCCATCATGGGTATTATTCTGCCAATAAAAGCACTTTGATTTCTTCTCAAAGGACATCTAGGCTGTTTCACTATTGTTAAAAAAAAAAAAAACCCCTCTGTGTTGGTAAGTTTTGTGGGTCTTTGTCCAATCTGAGACTATTACATTTCTAAAAGTGGAGCAGTTGCTGTGTCAAATGCTATGTCGCATTTCAGGCTTTAAAAATGCATCTTGCACACCTTCTCTTGAGGAAAGCGGTACAAATTTGTATTTCCACCAACAATAGATCAGATGGCTTATTTTTCACATTTTATACAAATTACATCTTAAAGATACTTTTAGAGGAGATGAACAAAGAGAGTCAGGTTTTTGGGGGTCTAATTGACACAGGAGAAATACTAGTCACATTTCCATTCCTGAGACCATTATCTCATACCCAGACATGGCTTGGGGAACCACACAAGTATTTGCTGAGCATTTACTATGTTCCCAGGCCTGGGGCTGAATGTCACTGCCCCTAATGTCAGTTTTGAATACCTAGGACAGCAATTGATATATGGCAGGTCCTGTTGGAGTATGAGTAGGATGTGAGACTCTGAGCTTCATGATGGCAGGAAATTAGCATTTTCTCTGCCAGATATTGAAATATAGTGCTGGTTCTCAAAGCACGTTGCCTAGACCAGAAGCATCCGCATCCTTTGTGATAGATGGGCATTATCCGGCCTCACCTACTGAATATGAAACTCTGGGCTTTCGGCCCAGCAATTTATGTCTTGACAAGATTTTAACTACCAAACCTCTGTAAGATGCCAAATATTGAGAAACATAAAAGGCTGAGCTATAAAAATGCAACCAAGGCAAAAAGAGGTCAAACCTGGGTAGAGACGACTAACTTCTGGTTTGCCTGAGACCAGCTCCTGGGACCATCCCAGGAGCCCCTTCAGTCCCAGGCAGACAGGGATGGTTGGTCACCATGGTAAAGGAGGGGAGGGAGTTTTCTTTGTTGCAGCCTAAAGGTAACTGTGGCAGAAAAAGAATAGGAGGGCCAGCAGAGAAGGTTTCAAGATGGAAGGCAGATTTCAGAAGCTGCTTTCTGCTTGTCAGCTCTAGGCTGATAGATGTGGTGGCAGGAGGTTACCTGCAGGAAGTCAGCAGATGGCTAAGGCATCTTGCTGAATCCCTTGACAGGAGTCACAGCTGTTAGAACTTGATACTTTCTGGAAAGGGGAAGGTTGGCATTTACCAAATTGCTGCAAGATGCCAACTTGAAAAAAAAAAGTCACTATTAATCTTAGCAGTGATGACAATGAGATCCTTTTACAGCAAAAAAACATAACCAAAAGTGCTTTGTAATTGCAGCAATTACCATGTCCTGACTGATGCCTCCCTAGATTCTAGAATGGTTTTTGACTTATCTGATTACTAGAACTAATCCCGAATAAGATGTAACGCTCATTCTTTTTCAGAGTCGGCATTCAATCATGGGTTTTCTAAGACAGTCGCAATTAAAAGTATTTTTGTCCTGTACTACAATTATAATTTAGAGGCCATGTAAAATTTCAGTTTTGAAATACGGTGTGAAAAATTATAGTAAAACTATCTAATCTTGTGTGATAGGGGCAATATTAAGGAGAGGTGGGAATGAGACAGGAAGGCTGGTTCCTAGATTGGTTAAGTTAAACATAAGTAGTTCCTTATTTGTCCTAAACTAACATTTCTGAACCTGCTCACATATTCAAATCATCTGGAGGAAATTTAAAAAAAATACATTCAGGACTTTAACCCAGAGAATGTGACTTAATAGGTCTGGGACAGGGTCTTGGACATGAGTATTTTTTTTTATTCTACTGTGCATTTGGGGTTGGGAATACTGTTGCTATTCTGACATAAACCAGTGGGTCTGAACTTCAACATGCACCAGGGTAATCTGAATAAATGGTGGAAAGCTCTTAGCCTGATCCTAGGGTTCCTGATTTAGTAGGTTTAGGGTGGAGCCCCCACATTGGCACCTCTAGCAGATGCCTAGGTGATGCTGGTTTGCAGACCATACTTTGAGAACTTGTGTCCCAAACCATTCCTACCTCAAACCGCAGTTGATCTTATTGTATCTTTTACCCATTAGCACAGAAATGTGAGTAAATAACCCCGCTCCCCAAATGCTTCTGCATGTCTACTCCCACATATCCAGTATTTCTTTTCTCTAAAACATATTTCAATTAAAATGCATACTTTAGAAAGGTTGGTATAGTTCAGCTTCATCTTCAAGTCTTATAAAATAGGATTAATTGTTTGGCGATACTCTTCTTCCTCGCTAGATTGTAGGTTATTTGAGGACACTTGTACGTGCAAAGCTTACCCATGTATCTTGGAATATCATAGGTAAATGTTAGTAATCAGTGGTTATGTATACTAATTGTGTCATTATAACCAGACAGCTTTTCTTTTTTTTTTCTTTTGTTCTTATTTCTGTTTGTTTGTTTTGAGACTTAGTCTCATTTTGTTGCCTTTGGTAGAGTACCCTGATGTCATAGCTCACAGCAACCTCAGACTCTTGTGCTCAGCCTCCCAAGTAGTTGGGACTACAGGTGCCCACCACAGCGCCTGGCTATTTTTTTTAGAGATGGAGTCTCACTCTTGCTCAGGCTGGTCTCGAAGTCCTGATCTCAAGCAATCCACTCTCCTTGGCCTCCCAGAGTGCTAGGATTACAGGTGTGAGTCATTGTATCTGGCAGGACAGCTTTATAGTTTTCCTTTGATGGGAGACTTTTTATTACTTTTTCTGTCTCATTACTTTTTTTTTTTCTGAGACAGGGTCTCACTTTGTCACCCTGCGTAGAGTATTGTGGCGTCATAGTTCACAGCAACCTCCAACTTGGGCGCAAGTGATCCTCCTGCCTCAGCCTCCTGAGTAACTGGGATTTCAGGTGCCCACCACAACAGCTGGCTACTTTTAGAGATGGGATCTCACTCTTGCTCAGGTTGGTCTTGAACTCCTGAGCTCAAGTGATCCACCTCCCTTGGCCTTCTGGAGGGCTAGGATTATAGGCATGAGCCACTGCGTCTGGCCCTTATTTTATTACTTTTTATTGGTTAATTTAGGTTTCGAGTTTATTCCTAGTTCAATTTTGGTAGGTTGCATGTACATAGGAATTTATCCTTTTTTTTTAGGTTTTCCAATTTATTGGTATATAGTTAGTTGTTCCTAGTAGTCTTTACTGATCTTTTGGATTTCTGTAGTATCAGTTGTAATGTCTCCTTTTTCATTTCTGATTTTATTTGTTTGAGTCTTTTCTTTTTTTTTTTTCTTAGACTAAAGGTTTGTCTATTTTATCTTTTCTAAAACCCAACTTTTCATTTTGCCAGTATTTTGTATTTTTTTTTTGTTTTGAATTCATTTATTTCTGTTCTGATCTTTGTTTCCTTTCTTCTGTAATTTTGAGTATGGTTTGCTTTTGTTTTTATAGTTCTTTGATGTTTATTTGAAGCTTTTCTACATTTTCGGTATAGGCACTTACTGCTATAAACTTTCCTCTTAGTACTGCTTTTGGTGTATCCCATGGGTTTTCGACATATTATGTTTTCATTTTCATTTGTTTCAAGACATTTTAAAATTTCTTAATTTCTTTATTAACCCACTGGTCATTCAGAAGCATATTAATTTTCATGCGTTTGTTTAGTTTCCAGGGTTCTTCTTGTTATCAACTTCTAGTTTTATTCCATTATGTTCAGAAAAAACTTGATATGATTTTAATTTTCTTGAATTTTTTAAGACTTGTTTTGTGGCCTACCCATATGATCTCTTCTTGAGAATGATCCATGAGCTGAGGACAGGAACGTGTATTCTGCAGCTGTTGGATGAAATGTTCTATAACTATCTATAAGGTCCATTTGGTCTACAGTGCAGATTAAGTCCAATGCTTCATTGTTGATTTTCTGTCTGGACAATGTGTCCAGTGCTGAAAGTGGGTGTTGAGGTATCTAACCATTATTGTATTGGGATCTAGCTCTCTCTTTAGCTCTGATAATATTTGCTTTATATATCTCTGTGTTCCAATATTGGGTGTACATAAACTTACAATTATGATATCCTCTTGCTGAATTGACCCCTCTATCAATACATAATGACCTTCTTTGTCTCTTTTTTACAGTTTTTGTCTTGGAGTCTATTTTATCTGATAAAGGAATACTCACTCCTGCTCTTTTTTGTTTTCTGTTTGCCTAGAATATCTTTTTCCATTTATTTATTTTCAGTCTGTGTGTGTCTTTATAGGTGAAGTGTGTTCTCCTGTGGACAATATATAATTGTGTCTTATTTTTGTATCCATTCAGCCACTCTTTGTGCTTTGACTGAGGAGTTTAGTCCATTCACATTCAATGTTGTTATGCATAGGCAAGGACTTACTATTGCCATGTTACTATTTGATTTTTCATTTTTTAATTTCAAATTAATACGCGGGTACAAATGTTTAGGTTACATTGTTTTTAGTTCTAAGGTAAAGTTCAAGTTGTAGTTGAGCCCTTCACCTGTGGGTGTGCTGAGCACCCTCACATTGTGCACATTAGATGAGGTCCCGCCCACTGCCCTCCAACCTCTCCCTCCCCTCTTCCTCCTCCTTCTCCCTCTTTTCCCTTCTGTTCTTCCTTCTCCCTCTTCCCCTCTTCCCTCCCTTCCCCTCTCTCCTCTCCCCTTCTCCTTGCTAGACTATATTTGTGTTTTTTCTTATGTGGGTGTGTAGTTGTTTATATATTGGTTTCATATTAGCATTGAATGTTTTTTTTTTTTCCATTCTTGAGATACTTTACTAAGAAGAATGTGTTTCACTTCCATCTAGGTAAACACAGAAAATGTAAAGTCTCCATCTTTTCTTATGGTTGATACTCCATGGTACACATATATGACAGTTTGTTAATATATTCATGAGTTGATGGGAGATTTCTCGTTATTTTGTGGTCCTCTCTTCCTTCCTCCCTCCTTGTCTTCCTTTTAAAAAAGCAATTATCTCTGGTGGTGTGCTTTAATTTCTTGGTTTTTATTTTTTGTATACCTGTTATAGGTTTTTTGATTTGAGATTACTATGAAGCTTACAAATCTGTCACCTCTTTTTGGACTGAACTTACTTTGTCACATAACCTTGGCTGTGTCACTTCTGTACCAAAGGCTACTGGAGGGATCCTAACTGAACAAATTCAATAATTTGAATTCCTCCAAAAGAATCAAGAGATATTGAATTTAAGAATGAAATGCTTTTTAAATTTAGATAAGTTTGAGTTGCCTCGCATTGTGTTAGTAAATTTGTAAAAATCTGTGATGGAGAAAGGGAAAAAAGCAAGTGGTCTAGGTTTTGAAGACTGGAAATGAAAGTTGGAGGCCTAGCATTTTGTGAAAACTGATGAAACATGGGAAGAACAGAAGATATTCTGAGTTTGGACTCACAGTTGTCTTAAAATTGTCAGCATTAATAAGTGTTAGTATTAAAATAATAAAACTTCCAAATAACATCAAACTTTGGTGGTAATGCTTTCACAGTATTTGCTGTGTAATAACTTTCATGTTTCATGAACTATATATTTATGGATATGGAACTTAAAATTAATGTAACAGTAAAGTAAAAGCAACAAAAGTGAGGAAAGAGATATTAGTTCTATATTCTCAGGGGCAAGGGTCTTTGATCTAAACCAGTATTTGGTCTAATTTTCTCTTTTCAGCATATACCATAACCCTAAAAAGGAAGAATATTACTTGGGGTAGAGATGGCTAAGGGGATATAAGAGTGATGGAACTTGCATAAAGCTAAGTAGAAACTTTTAGTTTATTAATATCTATATTCTGATTGAAATTTTAGTGGGAAAAATATGCGGACCTCAAAACTACTAGTTCTGCCATGATAACAAGAGAATAGAACTAATAACATCCCTCGTGTAGAATGAAAACAAAACCAGAACTAGAATAATGGAACATATCTCAGATCTGGTACTGAATATAGAAAATTCAAGAAGTAATTCATTGGTACTACCAATAGTATCATGTAATGTTCTAGACTTCAACTGATGAGATGTACTCATGATAGGTAACTTCAACTCCAGTCACCCTTTTGAGTTTCATAAGGTACAGATTACATTCATTCAACAAATATTTATTGAATGCTTACCATGTGCCAGGTATTATTCTGGCTCCAAGGATATACAACAATGAAAGAATAGTAAAAATAAAATAAGAATAACTTTTGTTATGGGAGTTGCATTCTAGTTGGGGAAAGGCACACAATTCACATAAAATAATTCAAATATTTTATAGACAATAGTGTTATAAGTTATAAAGCAAGAAAGTGGGTAGTATAATACCCCACCCCTTTAGAAAGCACTAGGGAAAGCCCGAATGAAAAGATGACATTTGAGCAAAGCAAGCCATGCAGAATAGTGGTGGAAAGAAAGCTCTAGGTTTGGGAGAGGGGGCTTGGAGTGATATTTATACTGTATGTCCACATCTGTACCTTGCTTTATTGCAATGTTTCTTGGAGATTTTTTCCATGGTAGAATATTAAGACCTACCCCTTTCTTTTTATTTGCTACATAGCAGTTAATAATATGCTTATCCCATAATTAAGTCACTCCCCTCCTATTAGGCATTTAGTTTGTTGCACACTTTTCTCAATTACAGGCAGTTCTACAATGAATTCTAGAGTGTACTTGTATAAGTTTTTACAGTGTGGTACCCAGAGCAGCATCATCAGCATTAACTGGGAACTTGTTAGAGATGCCAGTTCTCAGTTCTACCCTAGACTTAGTGACTCAGAAATCTGAGGATGGGGCCAAGCAATCCATGGTTTAACAAGCCCTCCATTCTGTCAATGTACTCAGTTCCAATACGAAGGCATGGTGGAGGGTAGGGGAATGAGGGAGAGGGGATGAAGGAGTGGGGTGGGGGGTCACGGTGTATGGCACACCTCTTGGGGGTGGGACACAATTGTAAGAGGGAATTTATCTAACAAATGCAATTGGTGTAACCTAATTCTTTGTACCCTCAGTGAATCCCAAATAATAATAAAAAAGATTCAAAGATAAAAAACCCCAAATATTGTTATAGAGAGTTAAGTTTTGATATATTCAATATTAAAACAGGTAAGCTCTGTTACAATGTTACACATTTCAACTTTGTATTGAGGTCTAAAAACACTGTAACTGCTTCAAATTCTTTTCAAGGTGCTTTCAAATAAAGCCGTATTTAATATTGAAAACCCCCCAAACCCTCCATTCTGATGATGTGTGATCAAATTTGCGAACCACTGGCTGGGAGGTGTATGTGGGTATATACACACATACATCCATACCTGTACATATACAGTCAGTTCTGCTATGATGTGACATCTGTATTCTTAGACATCACGGTTTTATGCAGAAATATGTAATATAAAGCCCTATGGGAAAAATGGGGTTAAAGGCACAATCAAAAGCTTTATCTATGACGCATAAAAACAAAAGCTGGGAATCTAATAAAAACCATAGCACACTTATATACTTGTTAAATGGGCTAATTCACAAATGCTACTGGCACTTTCCCTCGAAAAGACTTGAAGTTTGCTGGAGGAATTTAGTGTTGGAGGCATTACCCCTTTCGAGTTACTGTGTAGTGGTGGGAGGTGGGTTATGAAGGAAATTTGAACATCAGATGTGGTAGGTGTGGCTCCTAGCCTACATGGTAAACTGGGGCAGTTAGTTGGTCATGTCAGAGCATGTGCATGTGCGCCTTTTGTGTTTTCCTATGTGGGTCAATTCAGTTGGGTGCAGTATTCTGTTTTTACCTAGCATATCTCATAGATAAACAAATGTGCAATTGGAGCTATATTCAAATTTTTCCTGAATGTGTCAATTGCATTGGAACAAATTTGCCTTTTCAGTACAGGTGTTACGGCAGAACTGACTATGGGTATGGAGGGGTGTTCTTACATAAAAGGGCTCTATACATTCTACCACATGCTATTTTTTTTTAGTTAGTATCTCTTAGAGCTTTGTCCATATCAGCACATAGTTACTCATTTTTTCAAAATAGAGCTTCAAGCATTAAGAGATGACTAAATTGATCTCCAAAATGCTCTGACCAATTTCTACTCCCACCAACGTGCTTCCTACACCCTGGCCAGTGGTACCTCTTATCAAATGTATTAATTTTTGCCAACTCAATAGTTAAACATCTCTTTCTCTCCCTCTTTCCTGCTCCCCCATTTATACCGTGAGGAACGCTTCCTGTAAATATGCTGATAGGAAAAGGAGCTTTAAAAATGTGAAATGGCTGGTGAGGTGGTGCTGAAGAAAAATAAAGGAAATAAAATGGATACGAGAGAAAACGGAAGAAACTCCTGTTCAAAAGGGAGAGAAAAGGAATGCCTGTCCGGCTTGTTTTTTACTTCTCCCTTTGCTAAATACAACTTATCCACTTTATGAGATAAGATATTGCGTTGACCCTGTTGGGATTCCATCTGTCACTCTAGCTGGTTGACATCCCCCCCCAAATGCAGCTTATACCATTAATCCATTCACTTCAGCAAACACACCTAAGGGCATCAGATTCTTCTGTTTATCAGTATTGGGTTGCATGGCCCTGACAAGCTGAGCAGATACAGCTGATCAGGGTAATGTGACAGCTTCAGTATTTGAATCTGGGGCCTCTAACAGCAAAAGTGGCAGAAATAGAGGCTCAAGCAGGTGTCAGATGTTTTCCTGTAAAGAGTTGGCAATGGACGTAAATGCTTCCAGCTGGGCACATTACCAGGCAGGGAAGCCATAATGATTTAACAATTAAATCACATTGGTTTATGATCATTGTTCTTATTAGGAAATATCATTGCTTTTTGATGATTTATTGTGTGAAGTGGAATTTTCACATAAACACCGTGATTTGCATTTATATGTAATATATATTTGCATATATATTCAAGTCAGAATGACTTACTAAAAGTAATCAAGAAAATAGGATGGATTATTGATGTAAAAATGCCAAAGATATTTAAGGAAATGTAGAAATTATGAAGATTAATATGACGACATTGTCCCTTCAAAGTCATATTAGATGCATTTTCCTTTATGTGAAAACAGCAGGAAGAGAGACAAGTACTAGCTGGATTCATCTCTGTTTTGCAATAGGGTTTTTGCTCCTTGGAATCTCAAACTATAATATTAGTAAAATACAAAGAATATATATAAGACCGATATAAAATCTACATTTTACTTCTAAATTAAAGACTTGTGTTCTTGCCCTCATGTCTCCTGGTAGTGTCCTGATATAGACAGGAGATTGAAAGAAAGTTAAGAAGAGGAAGGAAGAAGATTTTAACTCATAAAAGAGCTTTCAGTCTCATGGGGCCTAGAGCAATTGCTCTGGAGCAGTCAAGGATATTGCCGAAGACTCTCTCTGTCTCTCTCACTATTCTTTGTATTATCAGCTGTGATGACCTGTGATGACTTGTAAGCACACCTGCTAGTATTAACCCAAGGTGCAAAATTTAGTGGTGAGTTCCAAGGGCAAAGCGAAATGTGTCTCCCGGTCATCTGCACGCAGGGCCAGCTACATAATTTAGGGGGCCCAGGGTTGTGAAAGCTAGCAAGATACAAAGCTTTGTCCTGTCTTCCATGGATTGATTCTTTCTTTCTTTCTTTCTTTCTTTCTTTCTTTCTTTCTTTCTTTCTTTCTTTCTTTCTTTCTTTCTTTCTTTCTTTCCTTCCTTCCTTCCTTCCT